>NC_054880.1:941737-1104226 GCF_018320785.1 Cheilinus undulatus
ATGGATGTTTGTATGTATGTATGGATGGATAGATAAATAAATGGATGGATGCATGGATGGATGGATGGATGGATGGATGGATGGATGGATGGATAAATGGATGGATGGATGGATGGATGCATGGATGGAAGGATAAATGGATGGATGGATGGATGGATGGATGGATGGATGGATGGATAAATGGATGGATGGATGTTTTGATGGATAAATGGATGGATGGATGCATGGATGGATAAATGGATGGATGGATGGATGGATGTTTTGATGGATGTATGTATGTATGTATGTATGTATGGATAAATAAATGGATGGATGCATGGATGGATGGATGGATGGATGGATAAATAGATGGATGGATGGATGGATGGATGTTTTGATGTATGTATGTATGTATGTATGTATGGATAAATAAATGGATGGATGCATGGATGGATGGATGGATAAATGGATGGATGGATGGATGGATGGATGTTTTGATGGATGGATGGATGGATAAATGGATGGATGGATGGATGGATGTTTTGATGGATGTATGTATGTATGTATGTATGTATGGATAAATAAATGGATGGATGCATGGATGGATGGATGGATGGATGGATGGATGGATAAATGGATGGATGGATGGATGCATGGATGGATGGATAAATGGATGGATGGATTTTTTGATGGATAAATGGATGGATGGATGCATGGATGGATAAATGGATGGATGGATGGATAGATGTTTTGATGGATGTATGTATGTATGGATGGATGGATAAATAAATGGATGGATGGATGGATAAATGGATGGATGGATAAATGGATGGATGGATGGATGGATGGATAGATGGATGGATGGATGGATAAATGGACGGATGGGTGGATGGATGCATGGATAGATGGATAAATGGATGGATGGATAAATGGATGGATGCATGGATGGATGTTTTGATGGATAAATGGATGGATGCATGGATTGAAGCCCTCAGACATCCTCATCAGATGTGTGAACAACCTCAGCTGACTCCGTGTGATTCAGAGTCTCTGCTTCCTCCAAGCATGAGCTCGTCCCCTGAATATCTCATTCAGCTGCGTGTGATCTCATTCAGTGGAGAACTGAGAGCTCTGCTGTCTGACTCAGACCTCTCTTCATCCTGACGGTCCTGCCCACCAATCCTGAGCTCCTTTGTACCCCCACTAGTTTTCATCATTGTCTGTTTACTGTTCTCCATGACTGAGGCTCCCTCTCTGCTTCTCCCCCACTAAGACAGACATTTCTGTCATGTGTTGGTACCAGATGTACCAGCTAGACATGGTTCAGGTTAATAACTGGCACAGGAGCGTCCTGACCATGATCAAAGCTAACTTTAACAGATTCAGACATCCCTATGTTCTTTTCCATGTGGCATGAGTCCTTTAGGTTAGAGAGAAACAAAGAGAATTATAAACAGAGGGAACATGAGGACAGCATGACCCGACGTTCTTACAGCTACAGACACTAACAACAAACGCCTGAATCCTGCAGCATCCCCACAGCATCCTCAGAGCCTCAGAGTTCAGAGGTCACTGTATGGAGATTCTATTCCTGCATGGGACTTTGATTTTTGTGTAGGTGGGGTTGACCAATCATCATCCAGGCTGACTACTGGAACCAACCTTAGCATTTATATTTGAATTTTTAGACTTTATTTGAATTTAGTGCACTATAAAGTCTTAAAACACGGTGTCAAACTCAAGGCCCGCGGGCCAAATCCGGCCCATGGTGCAGTTAAACCCAGCCCACCAGTCTGAGGTCTGCAGACTTCCTCCAGTATAAAAATGTAAATTTAACCTGGATGATATATAACATCACTGTTGAGTCACAAAATTAGAAAAAGTAAACAGTAAAAGTATTGTGATAAAAAGTCAGGAACGTGGGGAAGAAATGAGTGTTTTCTCCATGTTTTCAACTTTGCATCTCACAGTTATGACTAAAAGTTATGGTTGTGACTTTTTATTTCATATGTTAACCTTTTAGATTAATAATTTTACATTTTAAATCATTTTTTGACCTTTTAAAGTCATGATTTTGACTTTTACCTCATGTTTGACCTTTGTCACCTCCTGACTTTCACTTTTATCTCATTTTTTTACCTTAAAAACTCTTGATTTTTATTTTAATTTCATGTTTTGACATTTAAACTAATGATTTTGATGTTTACCTTATACTTTGACTGGTTAAAAATTATGATTTTGAATTATATCTCAGTTTTTGACCTTTAAAACATATGATTTTGACTTTTATCTTACATTTTGACTGTTAAAATTCATGGTTTCAGTATTCTATCTCATATTTTGCCTTTTAAAAACATCATTTTGACTTTAAATGTCATGTTTTTACCTTTAAATATTTAAGTTTGACTTTTTTATCTCAGATTTTTATTTTTAACTTATCATGTTCACCTTTTAACCACAAATCATTTTTCATCAGTGCCAAGTTTTTACTCCCATAATTCATAGCTGGTGAAATAAGGTTGACATTTTATGGTTAAATTTTAACCCTGTTAGGCCCTCAGGTTAGACCCAAGTTCAGGATCCGGCCCCTGCTGTGACTGAGTCTGACCCCTCGCTTTAAAAGTCTGCTAAATGCATGAGATGATCATGATCATGTGTTTATTCATAATCAAGCAGACCGTCTCAAGGCTCAGCTCTGCTATAAATATGTTCCAAACATCCGCCATCATTAGTGTCATTAATAAATCAGTATCAGTATCCACATTTTCTTCAGCTTATCTGGGGCTGGACCTAAGTCACTAATATCTGATTCCAGTATACGCAGGATTAGGCTGTTTCTAGATTTGAGTTCAGCTCCTGTACCGTCTCTGAATTACCCACAAACCACTGCAATGTTTGTGTGCAATGTAGACTTTATGCAGGAGTTTGCATGCAGTCTGCATGCAGACTGCATGCAAACATGCAGTATTAGATGGTCTCTCCTGGACTAGCTGATACTAGGGTCAGTATACTAGACTGTATACATACATGCAGTATTAGATGGTCTCTCCTGGACTAGCTGATACTAGGGTCAGTATACTAGACTGTATACATACATGCAGTATTAGATGGTCTCTCCTGGACTAGCTGATACTAGGGTCAGTATACTAGACTGTATACATACATGCAGTATTAGATGGTCTCTCCTGGACTAGCTGATACTAGGGTCAGTATACTAGACTGTATACATACATGCAGTATTAGATGGTCTCTCCTGGACTAGCTGATACTAGGGTCAGTATACTAGACTGTATACATACATGCAGTATTAGATGGTCTCTCCTGGACTAGCTGATACTAGGGTCAGTATACTAGACTGTATACATACATGCAGTATTAGATGGTCACTCCTGGACTAGCTGATACTAGGGTCAGTATACTAGACTGTATACATACATGCAGTATTAGATGGTCACTCCTGGACTAGCTGATACTATCTCATACATGCAGTATCTGGATCATTTCAAACCTCCTCTCAAGCTCATGTTGTTATAAAAGTAGACAAACATTCCAGCAGCCTTCAGTAGTGTATTACGGTTGAGATTATTTCACAGCTCACTGTGCTGAGAATGTTAGGTGTTTCTTTCTGCCATAGTTGAGAAAAAGCTCCTAAAAGATCTAATCTATGCAGATAAACAACAGGAAGTCAGCAGTCTTCCTCTAGATGACCCTTTCTTCCACCGAGGCAGGATTAGAAGCTCTGATTGTCTTTAAAATTCTCCGTTACACGCCCTGAACTAAATATTTTCCACTGGTTTGTCTTCGGGTGTTTGGATGTCGGGGGTGGAGCTCTAATCTTCTCTGATGAGTGTGTAATTATCCCACTGAGTGTGTGTGTGTGTGTGTGTGAGTGTGTGGGGAGGGTGGGGGGCTTCACCGGACTGTGGGAGGAGGTCTGAGATCACCCTGGGCAGAGAGTTAGAGACAGCAGAGTTAGTCATGAGTGAGCGGTGCCAGGTTCCAGCGTGATCAGCTCTGAGGTCGGCGCCGTGTTCACAGACGGACATCAGCCTGTCACACACATTTCACCCGTTACGGCGTTTCATTCAAGGAGGAGCAAGTCAAGTTTCACCAGGAAACACGGGAATTTAAAAATATCTGAACTTTCTGGAAAAGTCCACAGAGCATCACAGCTATCAGGAGATTTTAGAGCCCTTCAGGTTTCTGACCCTCCACAGTCCATAGACCAGGTTCTCAGATGGTGTGGCGAGGATCACTAGTGAGCCTTGAGGCAGGTCTAGGTGTGCCGTGGGAGTTTGTACAATACATTATTACTACAGCTTTACAGCAAGTACTGTAACCAGGCCTGACACAGACCTGGACCCCTGAAAACCCAGAGATGGACCTCCCCAGTCTGGATTTATTGATATCAGTGTGTGTGTTGGATCAGTGGCATTGGCGCTAGCATCCTGGCTAACAGTTACCTCATTAGGAGCTGAAAAGTATAGGGTTAGGCTATTATTGGGTTTAATTGGTGTTGAAATTATGAACTTGTGCTATTTTTAACCAAGTTAACCAGTTAAACCCATTTCTGCCACTTTTTATTACAACTTTTGACCCAGTTTTTCCACTTTTTTGGAATTTTTGCCACTTTTCACCCAATTTTGCCATTGTTTAGCCATTTTTCCCATCCGTAAGCCCTCCACATGCCTGAAACTTCTGCATGGTGCTGTATGTGCCCCTGGCCTCTCCACAATCCCCCCAAGTACCAGAAAAATCTCAGCTGAGAGGAGGATCAGGAGAGCCACATTCGTTTCCTGAGAGGGGTGTGGTCAGGGGCGGAGTCAGACAGCTCAGTAGCCAAGTGGCTCATACAACCCAACTTCAAAAATCCCAAAATTACCTTTAGTAAAGATATATTGTCTATTTCTAACCAAAACTATTGCTAATCTACAGCTACAGTGGAGCTAACCACTCCACCTGCAGCCACTGTTTCCTGGTTTGTGTCCAGTCCGTTCTCAGACCTGGTCAGACAGTTCCAGACTGAGGCTCTGCAGGATGAATCTTCCTGATGACAGACATGGAATCTGGATAATCCATCTACTCTTCAAGGTTAAACTGCACATGATGGATGTTTCGGGAATATGCTGACATGTGTCCAAATCTTATAAAATGCTCAAAGATGAGGTTTTTTGGAGGAGCCCTGTTCTTTATAAGGGGTCAGTATACATCCTGATTTGTCCGGAGAGGCCCAGGACTGTGGCTGTTGATTGGCCGATGGTTAGTTGATAAGAGGGCTGAATGTTAGGTTGTTTTTGTCCCTCACAGGCTCAGACTGTGACTCTGACCGCGTCACAGGAAGGATCTGAGGACCTCTTCTTCTTCTCTGCTGCTGTTTGGTTTGTTTTTGCTCGTCGATGCTGTTGGTATCTTTGTTTTGATGACTTTCGTGTTTCTGGTTCTTGTTTGTGTGTTTAGAGAGAATAAATAAGAGCACGGCTGGCAAACCAGCGAAGCTCTGCTCTCAATAAAAATATAATTGTAAAAAGAAAATTGAAATACTTGATATATTTGTCATGTGTCGGCTCGTGTGTGGAGGATGAGTCAGCATCAGGCTGAGCATGAAGTAATGTGAACTGGCTCTCATAGACACACATGCACGTGTTTTGAAAAGGACAGAGTGTGATGGAGACAGAGATGTAAAGAGAAACAGCAGCAGACAGGAAGTCAGGCTGGATTTATGACCACAGTTATTAACGGGAGGAAACGTCCCCGTTTTTCGTTCTGTGATTAATTTTCAGACAGCTGGCCTCTTAGAGACAACTAGACCAGAGCGAAGGGAGCAGACATGCATGTTTGCTTTATTTGAGATTTATGTTTGGCCTTTATTCATTAAGAACATGAAAAACTGTTGAACTGTAACAGGTTGTAATGTTCCAGAACATCAGGGTACTGGTGGGCATCAAAACAGAGTGGAAACCATCACGGTCACATTTCAGCCACAGAAGGGACGATACCAACACCAACAATGAGTTAAAGAGACCACATGACACCTGACGGCAGCCAGGTACCACCCCTAACATCACCTGTGACTGTAACTACCATGAGCTCAGGTGTGTCCTCCTCTCCTAGCTTAGAGAATAATAGCCAGGTACCACCCCTAACATCACCTGTGACTGTAACTACCATGAGCTCAGGTGTGTCCTCCTCTCCTAGCTTAGAGAATAATAGCCAGTTTTGCCACTCTCCGCCTATTATTGGCTCTCTTGACACATAATTTCCACTGTTAACCCCCTTTATCCACCTTTTAAGCCACATTTCATAATTTGATACGCCCATTTTTTCCAGTTTTAGAACATTTCTGCCTTAGCTTACCCTTTTTCTTGTCAGTTTATATCAATTTTCAGCCCATTTGACCAAATTTCCACCTATTTATGCCACTTTAACTCCATTCAGCCACTTGTGAATCCCCTTTGTGCACTTAATATGCACATTTTGCCACTTTAGCCCATTTTTGCCTTCCTTTTTTGCCCCTTTTATCTGATTTTTGGCATTCCTAACCCCTTTCTGGTACTTTTACAATCTAATTTCACCACCTTTTCTACCATTTGTTGCCATTATTAACCCTTTTTAGTTATTTTTAATGTATTTTAATTCTGTTTTAACAAAAGGATTTGCATTTTTAAGAAGGCTACTTACTATCAACCTTCCATTTTTACAGCCAAATCTAAACGTTTACAGTCTGGTTCAGGATCACTCTGGGCAGTGTAGTCCATGTCTGAATAGAATTCTGTTTTTTTAATAACTTGTCTGTTTTAGTGTGAATAAAGAGATTAGTTTGAGCATTATTTGGAGAGTTTATTTCCAAATACTTTTACGTTAAAGTGTGTAAAAATAACAGAAAGATTCTTTGCCTGTCTCAGGGATGCAGAATGTTATCAGATATAAAATATGAAAATGTGTACAGCTGATAGATACTGCTGTTAATATCTGATTTATGAAGGACGAGGAGTTTTAGTCAGGGCCAACAGACGTGCAGTCTGGAGCTGTAACGTGTGTTAATGACATCTCTGAACTAAGAAGAAGGGTGAGCGATTAAAAACAGCTCTATTTGTTGAATTAGCCCGCTGTGATCCTGATAATCATGTGTGGCTGTGTTTGTTGTCACTGGGAGGTTTGTGTGTCTACTGGAGGACTCACTCCAGGACAGAGAGCGGCCTCTTCATTACAGACAGCTCAGTCACACACACACACACACACATCCACACACCAACAACACACACACGTCTGTAAATAAACACACACCAACAACACACACATGTCTGTAAATACACACACACACCAACAACACACCCATGTCTGTAAATAAACACACACCAACAACACACACGTTTGTAAATACACACACACACCAGCAACACACACACGTCTGTAAATAAACACACACACCAACAACACACACATGTCTGTAAATACACACACATACCTACTACACACACACGTCTGTAAATACACACACACACCAACAACACACACACGTCTGTAAATAAACACACACCAACAACACACACGTTTGTAAATACACACACACACCAGCAACACACACACGTCTGTAAATAAACACACACCAACAACACACACATGTCTGTAAATACACACACACACCAACAACACACACACGTCTGTAAATAAACACACACCAACAACACACACACGTTTGTAAATACACACACACACCAGCAACACACACACGTCTGTAAATAAACACACACACCAACAACACACACATGTCTGTAAATACACACACACACCTACTACACACACACATGTCTGTAAATACACACACACACCAACAACACACACACGTCTGTAAATAAACACACACCAACAACACACACGTTTGTAAATACACACACACACCAGCAACACACACACGTCTGTAAATAAACACACACACCAACAACACACACATGTCTGTAAATACACACACACACCTACTACACACACACATGTCTGTAAATACACACACACACCAACAACACACACACATGTCTGTAAATACACACACACACCAACAACACACACACACGACTGTAAAAACAAACACACACCAACAACACACACACATGTCTGTAAATACACACACACACCAACAACACACACACGTCTGTAAATAACACACACACCAACAACACACACGTTTGTAAATACACACACACAAAAAAAACACACACATGTCTGTAAATAAACACACACCAACAACACACACACACGTTTGTAAATACACACACACACCAGCAACACACACGTCTGTAAATAAACACACACACCAACACACACACATGTCTGTAAATACACACACACCTACTACACACACACATATCTGTAAATACACACAAACCAACAACACACACATGTCTGTAAATACACACACACACCTACTACACACACACATATCTGTAAATACACACACACCAACAACACACACACGTCTGTAAATAAACACACACCAACAACACACACACATGTCTGTAAATACACACACACCAACAACACACACACATGTCTGTAAATACACACACACCAACAACACACACACATGTCTGTAAATACACACACACCAACAACACACACACGTCTGTAAATAAACACACACCAACAACACACACGTCTGTAAATACACACACACACCAACTACACACACACATGTCTGTAAATACACACACACACCAACTACACACACACATGTCTGTAAATACACACACACCAACTACACACACACATGTCTGTAAATACACACACACCAACAACACACACACATGTCTGTAAATACACACACACCAACAACACACACACATGTCTGTAAATACACACACACCAACAACACACACACATGTCTGTAAATACACACACACCAACTACACACACACATGTCTGTAAATACACACACACCAACAACACACACACATGTCTGTAAATACACACACACCAACAACACACACACATGTCTGTAAATACACACACACCAACAACACACACACATGTCTGTAAATACACACACACCAACAACACACACACATGTCTGTAAATACACACACACACCAACAACACACACACATGTCTGTAAATACACACACACCAACAACACACACACATGTCTGTAAATACACACACACACCAACTACACGCACACGTCTGTAAATAAACACACACCAACAACACACACATGTCTGTAAATACACACACACCAACAACACACCCATGTCTGTAAATACACACACACACCAACAACACACACACGTCTGTAAATAAACACACACCAACAACACACACACGTTTGTAAATACACACACACACCAGCAACACACACACGTCTGTAAATAAACACACACACCAACAACACACACATGTCTGTAAATACACACACACACCTACTACACACACACATGTCTGTAAATACACACACACACCAACAACACACACACGTCTGTAAATAAACACACACCAACAACACACACACGTTTGTAAATACACACACACACCAGCAACACACACACGTCTGTAAATAAACACACACACCAACAACACACACATGTCTGTAAATACACACACACACCTACTACACACACACATGTCTGTAAATACACACACACACCAACAACACACACACATGTCTGTAAATACACACACACACCAACTACACACACACGTCTGTAAATAAACACACACCAACAACACACACATGTCTGTAAATACACACACACACCAACAACACACACACGTCTGTAAATAAACACACACCAACAACACACACACGTTTGTAAATACACACACACACCAGCAACACACACACGTCTGTAAATAAACACACACACCAACAACACACACATGTCTGTAAATACACACACACACCTACTACACACACACATATCTGTAAATACACACACACCAACAACACACACACGTCTGTAAATAAACACACACCAACAACACACACACATGTCTGTAAATACACACACACCAACAACACACACACATGTCTGTAAATACACACACACCAACAACACACACACATGTCTGTAAATACACACACACCAACAACACACACACATGTCTGTAAATACACACACACACCAACTACACACACACGTCTGTAAATAAACACACACCAACAACACACACATGTCTGTAAATACACACACACACCAACAACACACACACGTCTGTAAATAAACACACACCAACAACACACACACGTTTGTAAATACACACACACACCAGCAACACACACACGTCTGTAAATAAACACACACACCAACAACACACACATGTCTGTAAATACACACACACACCTACTACACACACACATATCTGTAAATACACACACACCAACAACACACACACGTCTGTAAATAAACACACACCAACAACACACACACATGTCTGTAAATACACACACACCAACAACACACACACATGTCTGTAAATACACACACACACCAACAACACACACACATGTCTGTAAATACACACACACCAACAACACACACACGTCTGTAAATAAACACACACCAACAACACACACGTCTGTAAATACACACACACACCAACTACACACACACATGTCTGTAAATACACACACACCAACTACACACACACATGTCTGTAAATACACACACACCAACAACACACACACATGTCTGTAAATACACACACACCAACAACACACACACATGTCTGTAAATACACACACACACCAACAACACACACACATGTCTGTAAATACACACACACACCAACTACACACACACATGTCTGTAAATACACACACACCAACAACACACACACATGTCTGTAAATACACACACACCAACAACACACACACGTCTGTAAATACACACACACACCAACAACACACACACATGTCTGTAAATACACACACACCAACAACACACACACATGTCTGTAAATACACACACACCAACAACACACACACATGTCTGTAAATACACACACACACGCGCATCTCATTCCAGAATGTAAACAGACTAAAATCATTTCTTCTGCTCTGAAGTCGACCGTGTTCTGCAGGTCGTTTGTTTTAAAACCTGATAAATCATCTTCATATGACAGGATGGCGTTTGGACTCGCTGTGGTCATGCAGGGGAAAACAGAGGCATTCCCAAAGTCCCCAGTTGTGTTGAGAGGATTTACGGAGGGATTTAGAACCAAATTAAGGCTCAGGTTTCTCTAAAAACATCTAGATTTGCTGTAGTCTGTTTATCGTTGTCTGCAGTGATGGTCAGCGTTCAGATATCCAACATCCTGCCTGTGTAATCACAACGTCAGGACTCCTTTATGACCTTTGTCTTATAACAGTCAGCTTCTTTCTGCTGGGTTCTAGTGAGCTGTCTCAGATCTGTGGCTCTTTTACGGTCTATTCCTACAGATATTCAGATTTAAACCCTGATGTCAGCACTGATGGGACTCTCTTCCCTGAGACCGCCTCTCTAAGCGGACTTGGCCTGAGTTTAGACATGGTTTTCCTCTCTAAGCGGACTTGGCCTGAGTTTAAACATGGTTTTCCTCTCTAAGCGGACTTGGCCTGAGTTTAAACATGGTTTTCCTCTCTAAGCGGACTTGGCCTGAGTTTAAACATGGTTTTCCTCTCTAAGCGGACTTGGCCTGAGTTTATACATGGTTTTCTCTCTAAGCGGACTTGGCCTGAGTTTAAACATGGTTTTCCTCTCTAAGTGGACTTGGCCTGAGTTTAAACATGGTTTTCCTCTCTAAGTGGACTTGGCCTGAGTTTAAACATGGTTTTCCTCTCTAAGCGGACTTGGCCTGAGTTTAAACATGGTTTTCCTCTCTAAGCGGACTTGGCCTGAGTTTAAACATGGTTTTCCTCTCTAAGCGGACTTGGCCTGAGTTTAAACATGGTTTTCCTCTCTAAGCGGACTTGGCCTGAGTTTAAACATGGTTTTCCTCTCTAAGTGGACTTGGCCTGAGTTTAAACATGGTTTTCCTCTCTAAGTGGACTTGGCCTGAGTTTAAACATGGTTTTATTCTTCCTGATAGACGAGTCATTCCTGTACCTTTGCTCTCCTTGGAGGTGCAGCAGCCTCCCTCAGCTCCTCCACATTTCTCCCTCAGAGATGACACCTCCCTCTCCAGACGCTCCAGACGCTCCCTGAGGGCAGCAAAGTCTGCCTCACAACCACAGGACCCTGACCCTGACCCAGATGGGACCAGCTTGATCTTATGGGTGAGGACCAGAGGGGAGTCGGGGGTCAGGTCGATCTCTTTCCCTGCAGACAGACAGACTGATTTAGAGCGAGGAGGAGGGGAACTTTAGGTGGTGAACTTTGGTTCTGAGGGTTTTTACCTCCCTGGATGTTGGAGGAATCTCCCTGAGTAGCACAGCCCTCAGAGACCAGCACCTGAAACAGACGGAGACAGAACGCTGGGGTTTAACCGTCTCTGAACAGTCAAAGCTGACCCCTCCTCAGGTCCTGAATCCTGAGAACTACAAGACAGAACCAACGGTAAATATCCAGCAGTCCTTCATCAGCTCTGAGGAAAGCATCAGAACTCAGCACATCCTCAGACCTGAACCCGTCTCTAGTCCAGGTGGAACTTAGAAAAATAAAACAGATGCTCACTAATGGTGACATATCAGTTCTTCTGGCACTAATCAGACATTCAACCTCACCCATTCCTTGTTCCAGTCCGTCTGTAGAGATCTACCTAACCATCCTTACCTTGGTATGGAGACATCTTAGATTCTTAGAGGCTTGGTGTTTGATGTTGGGACCGGGGGTCCTAAAAACCTCATTTTGATGCCATCGTAGTCTCTCCTGACCCCTGTCTACATTCAGAATCAGTGGGAATGTCGGCAGCTATTTTTAATTTTAGTCTTAGTTTTAGTCTTTAAATGAGATGCACTTTAGTTTTAGTCCATAACAGTCCTCACATTTTAGTCTTTACTTTAGTCCAAGCATTTATTCTCTTGTCTAAATCTGGTACCAGATCATGGCAGTGTGTTCTCTGCCAAACCTGGAGTCCCTGCTTTCTACAGCTGAGAGGCAGAATAGATACAGATGTACCGTTTTAGACAGATTTACCCACAGTGGAGGAGTGCAGTTAAACCCGGCCCACCAGCCGGCATCTCACACTAAAAATGATGGTTTGGACTTTTTATTTCATATTTTAACCTTTACATCTCTTAACTTTGACTTTTTCTCTCACATTTTTACCTTTTAGATTCATCATTTTAAATCCTACTTCGACCTCTAAAAGTCATGATTTTGACATTATCTCATGTTAAGACGTTTTCAACTCTTAACTTTGAATTTAAGCTCTTTTTTTCTTTAAAATTCATGATTTTTAATTTTTTTTCATATTTGGACATTGTAAACTTCCATTTAAAATTAAATCTCATGTTTTAACATTTTTAACTAATGATTTACATGTTTATCTCATATTTTGACTGTTAAAATCATAGTTTCAGTATTCTAGCTCATATTTTGACTGTTAAAATCATGGTTTCAGTATTCTAGCTCATATTTTGACTGTTAAAATCATGGTTTCAGTATTCTAGCTCATATTTTGACTGTTTAAATCATAGTTTCAGTATTCTAGCTCATATTTTGACTGTTTAAATCATAGTTTCAGTATTCTAGCTCATATTTTGACTGTTAAAATCATAGTTTCAGTATTCTAGCTCATATTTTGACTGTAAAAATCATAGTTTCAGTATTCTAGCTCATATTTTGACTGTTTAAATCATAGTTTCAGTATTCTAGCTCATATTTTGACTGTTTAAATCATGGTTTCAGTATTCTAGCTCATATTTTGACTGTTAAAATCATGGTTTCAGTATTCTAGCTCATATTTTGACTGTTAAAATCATAGTTTCAGTATTCTAGCTCATATTTTGACTGTTAAAATCATAGTTTCAGTATTCTAGCTCATATTTTGACTGTTAAAATCATGGTTTCAGTATTCTAGCTCATATTTTGACTGTTAAAATCATAGTTTCAGTATTCTAGCTCATATTTTGACTGTTTAAATCATAGTTTCAGTATTCTAGCTCATATTTTGACTGTTAAAATCATGGTTTCAGTATTCTAGCTCATATTTTGACTGTTTAAATCATGGTTTCAGTATTCTAGCTCATATTTTGACTGTTTAAATCATAGTTTCAGTATTCTAGCTCATATTTTGACTGTTAAAATCATAGTTTCAGTATTCTAGCTCATATTTTGACTGTTAAAATCATGGTTTCAGTATTCTAGCTCATATTTTGACTGTTAAAATCATAGTTTCAGTATTCTAGCTCATATTTTGACTGTTAAAATCATAGTTTCAGTATTCTAGCTCATATTTTGACTGTTAAAATCATAGTTTCAGTATTCTAGCTCATATTTTGACTGTAAAAATCATGGTTTCAGTATTCTAGCTCATATTTTGACTGTTTAAATCATAGTTTCAGTATTCTAGCTCATATTTTGACTGTTAAAATCATGGTTTCAGTATTCTAGCTCATATTTTGACTGTTAAAATCATAGTTTCAGTATTCTAGCTCATATTTTGACTGTAAAAATCATGGTTTCAGTATTCTAGCTCATATTTTGACTGCTAAAATCATGGTTTCAGTATTCTAGCTCATATTTTGACTGTTAAAATCATAGTTTCAGTATTCTAGCTCATATTTTGACTGTAAAAATCATGGTTTCAGTATTCTAGCTCATATTTTGACTGCTAAAATCATGGTTTCAGTATTCTAGCTCATATTTTGACTGTTAAAATCATAGTTTCAGTATTCTAGCTCATATTTTGACTGTAAAAATCATAGTTTCAGTATTCTAGCTCATATTTTGACTGTTAAAATCATAGTTTCAGTATTCTAGCTCATATTTTGACTGTAAAAATCATAGTTTCAGTATTCTAGCTCATATTTTGACTGTTAAAATCATAGTTTCAGTATTCTAGCTCATATTTTGACTGTTAAAATCATAGTTTCAGTATTCTAGCTCATATTTTGACTGTTTAAATCATAGTTTCAGTATTCTAGCTCATATTTTGACTGTAAAAATCATGGTTTCAGTATTCTAGCTCATATTTTGACTGTTAAAATCATGGTTTCAGTATTCTAGCTCATATTTTGACTGTTAAAATCATAGTTTCAGTATTCTAGCTCATATTTTGACTGTAAAAATCATAGTTTCAGTATTCTAGCTCATATTTTGACTGTTAAAATCATAGTTTCAGTATTCTAGCTCATATTTTGACTGTAAAATCATGGTTTCAGTATTCTAGCTCATATTTTGACTGTAAAAATCATGGTTTCAGTATTCTAGCTCATATTTTGACTGTAAAAATCATGGTTTCAGTATTCTAGCTCATATTTTGACTGTAAAAATCATGGTTTCAGTATTCTAGCTCATATTTTGACTGTAAAAATCATAGTTTCAGTATTCTAGCTCATATTTTGACTGTAAAAATCATAGTTTCAGTATTCTAGCTCATATTTTGACTGTTAAAATCATAGTTTCAGTATTCTAGCTCATATTTTGACTGTTTAAATCATAGTTTCAGTATTCTAGCTCATATTTTGACTGTAAAAATCATGGTTTCAGTATTCTAGCTCATATTTTGACTGTAAAAATCATGGTTTCAGTATTCTAGCTCATATTTTGACTGTAAAAATCATAGTTTCAGTATTCTAGCTCATATTTTGACTGTTAAAATCATAGTTTCAGTATTCTAGCTCATATTTTGACTGTTAAAATCATAGTTTCAGTATTCTAGCTCATATTTTGACTGTTAAAATCATGGTTTCAGTATTCTAGCTCATATTTTGACTGTTAAAATCATAGTTTCAGTATTCTAGCTCATATTTTGACTGTTAAAATCATAGTTTCAGTATTCTAGCTCATATTTTGACTGTTAAAATCATAGTTTCAGTATTCTAGCTCATATTTTGACTGTTAAAATCATAGTTTCAGTATTCTAGCTCATATTTTGACTGTTTAAATCATAGTTTCAGTATTCTAGCTCATATTTTGACTGTTTAAATCATAGTTTCAGTATTCTAGCTCATATTTTGACTGTTTAAATCATAGTTTCAGTATTCTAGCTCATATTTTGACTGTTAAAATCATAGTTTCAGTATTCTATCTCATATGTAGACTGTAAAAATCATAGTTTCAGTATTCTAGCTCATATTTTGACTGTTAAAATCATAGTTTCAGTATTCTAGCTCATATTTTGACTGTAAAAATCATAGTTTCAGTATTCTAGCTCATATTTTGACTGTAAAAATCATAGTTTCAGTATTCTAGCTCATATTTTGACTGTTTAAATCATAGTTTCAGTATTCTAGCTCATATTTTGACTGTAAAAATCATGGTTTCAGTATTCTAGCTCATATTTTGACTGTAAAAATCATGGTTTCAGTATTCTAGCTCATATTTTGACTGTAAAAATCATAGTTTCAGTATTCTAGCTCATATTTTGACTGTTAAAATCATAGTTTCAGTATTCTAGCTCATATTTTGACTGTTAAAATCATAGTTTCAGTATTCTAGCTCATATTTTGACTGTTTAAATCATAGTTTCAGTATTCTAGCTCATATTTTGACTGTAAAATCATGGTTTCAGTATTCTAGCTCATATTTTGACTGTAAAAATCATGGTTTCAGTATTCTAGCTCATATTTTGACTGTAAAAATCATAGTTTCAGTATTCTAGCTCATATTTTGACTGTAAAAATCATAGTTTCAGTATTCTAGCTCATATTTTGACTGTTAAAATCATGGTTTCAGTATTCTAGCTCATATTTTGACTGTTAAAATCATAGTTTCAGTATTCTAGCTCATATTTTGACTGTTAAAATCATGGTTTCAGTATTCTAGCTCATATTTTGACTGTTAAAATCATGGTTTCAGTATTCTAGCTCATATTTTGACTGTTAAAATCATGGTTTCAGTATTCTAGCTCATATTTTGACTGTTTAAATCATAGTTTCAGTATTCTAGCTCATATTTTGACTGTAAAAATCATAGTTTCAGTATTCTAGCTCATATTTTGACTGTTAAAATCATAGTTTCAGTATTCTAGCTCATATTTTGACTGTTAAAATCATAGTTTCAGTATTCTAGCTCATATTTTGACTGTTTAAATCATAGTTTCAGTATTCTAGCTCATATTTTGACTGTTAAAATCATAGTTTCAGTATTCTAGCTCATATTTTGACTGTTTAAATCATAGTTTCAGTATTCTAGCTCATATTTTGACTGTTTAAATCATAGTTTCAGTATTCTAGCTCATATTTTGACTGTTAAAATCATAGTTTCAGTATTCTAGCTCATATTTTGACTGCTAAAATCATGGTTTCAGTATTCTAGCTCATATTTTGACTGTTAAAATCATAGTTTCAGTATTCTAGCTCATATTTTGACTGTTTAAATCATAGTTTCAGTATTCTAGCTCATATTTTGACTGTTAAAATCATAGTTTCAGTATTCTAGCTCATATTTTGACTGTTAAAATCATGGTTTCAGTATTCTAGCTCATATTTTGACTGTTAAAATCATAGTTTCAGTATTCTAGCTCATATTTTGACTGTAAAAATCATAGTTTCAGTATTCTAGCTCATATTTTGACTGTTAAAATCATAGTTTCAGTATTCTAGCTCATATTTTGACTGTAAAAATCATGGTTTCAGTATTCTAGCTCATATTTTGACTGTAAAAATCATGGTTTCAGTATTCTAGCTCATATTTTGACTGTAAAAATCATAGTTTCAGTATTCTAGCTCATATTTTGACTGTAAAAATCATAGTTTCAGTATTCTAGCTCATATTTTGACTGTTAAAATCATAGTTTCAGTATTCTAGCTCATATTTTGACTGTTTAAATCATAGTTTCAGTATTCTAGCTCATATTTTGACTGTAAAAATCATGGTTTCAGTATTCTAGCTCATATTTTGACTGTTAAAATCATAGTTTCAGTATTCTAGCTCATATTTTGACTGTTAAAATCATGGTTTCAGTATTCTAGCTCATATTTTGACTGTTAAAATCATAGTTTCAGTATTCTAGCTCATATTTTGACTGTTAAAATCATAGTTTCAGTATTCTAGCTCATATTTTGACTGTTAAAATCATAGTTTCAGTATTCTAGCTCATATTTTGACTGTTAAAATCATAGTTTCAGTATTCTAGCTCATATTTTGACTGTAAAAATCATAGTTTCAGTATTCTAGCTCATATTTTGACTGTTAAAATCATAGTTTCAGTATTCTAGCTCATATTTTGACTGTTAAAATCATAGTTTCAGTATTCTAGCTCATATTTTGACTGTTTAAATCATAGTTTCAGTATTCTAGCTCATATTTTGACTGTTTAAATCATAGTTTCAGTATTCTAGCTCATATTTTGACTGTAAAAATCATAGTTTCAGTATTCTAGCTCATATTTTGACTGTTAAAATCATAGTTTCAGTATTCTAGCTCATATTTTGACTGTTAAAATCATAGTTTCAGTATTCTAGCTCATATTTTGACTGTTTAAATCATAGTTTCAGTATTCTAGCTCATATTTTGACTGTTAAAATCATAGTTTCAGTATTCTAGCTCATATTTTGACTGTTTAAATCATGGTTTCAGTATTCTAGCTCATATTTTGACTGTAAAAATCATGGTTTCAGTATTCTAGCTCATATTTTGACTGTAAAAATCATGGTTTCAGTATTCTAGCTCATATTTTGACTGTAAAAATCATAGTTTCAGTATTCTAGCTCATATTTTGACTGTAAAAATCATAGTTTCAGTATTCTAGCTCATATTTTGACTGTTAAAATCATAGTTTCAGTATTCTAGCTCATATTTTGACTGTTAAAATCATAGTTTCAGTATTCTAGCTCATATTTTGACTGTTTAAATCATAGTTTCAGTATTCTAGCTCATATTTTGACTGTAAAAATCATGGTTTCAGTATTCTAGCTCATATTTTGACTGTAAAAATCATGGTTTCAGTATTCTAGCTCATATTTTGACTGTAAAAATCATGGTTTCAGTATTCTAGCTCATATTTTGACTGTTAAAATCATGGTTTCAGTATTCTAGCTCATATTTTGACTGTTAAAATCATAGTTTCAGTATTCTAGCTCATATTTTGACTGTTAAAATCATAGTTTCAGTATTCTAGCTCATATTTTGACTGTTAAAATCATAGTTTCAGTATTCTAGCTCATATTTTGACTGTTAAAATCATAGTTTCAGTATTCTAGCTCATATTTTGACTGTTAAAATCATAGTTTCAGTATTCTAGCTCATATTTTGACTGTTAAAATCATAGTTTCAGTATTCTAGCTCATATTTTGACTGTTTAAATCATAGTTTCAGTATTCTAGCTCATATTTTGACTGTTTAAATCATAGTTTCAGTATTCTAGCTCATATTTTGACTGTTTAAATCATAGTTTCAGTATTCTAGCTCATATTTTGACTGTTTAAATCATAGTTTCAGTATTCTAGCTCATATTTTGACTGTTAAAATCATAGTTTCAGTATTCTAGCTCATATTTTGACTGCTAAAATCATGGTTTCAGTATTCTAGCTCATATTTTGACTGTTAAAATCATAGTTTCAGTATTCTAGCTCATATTTTGACTGTTAAAATCATAGTTTCAGTATTCTAGCTCATATTTTGACTGTTTAAATCATAGTTTCAGTATTCTAGCTCATATTTTGACTGTTAAAATCATAGTTTCAGTATTCTAGCTCATATTTTGACTGTTTAAATCATAGTTTCAGTATTCTAGCTCATATTTTGACTGTTAAAATCATAGTTTCAGTATTCTAGCTCATATTTTGACTGTTAAAATCATGGTTTCAGTATTCTAGCTCATATTTTAACTGTAAAAATCATAGTTTCAGTATTCTAGCTCATATTTTGACTGTTAAAATCATAGTTTCAGTATTCTAGCTCATATTTTGACTGTTAAAATCATAGTTTCAGTATTCTAGCTCATATTTTGACTGTAAAAATCATAGTTTCAGTATTCTAGCTCATATTTTGACTGTTAAAATCATGGTTTCAGTATTCTAGCTCATATTTTGACTGTAAAAATCATGGTTTCAGTATTCTAGCTCATATTTTAACTGTAAAAATCATAGTTTCAGTATTCTAGCTCATATTTTGACTGTTAAAATCATAGTTTCAGTATTCTAGCTCATATTTTGACTGTAAAAATCATGGTTTCAGTATTCTAGCTCATATTTTGACTGTAAAAATCATGGTTTCAGTATTCTAGCTCATATTTTGACTGTTAAAATCATAGTTTCAGTATTCTAGCTCATATTTTGACTGTAAAAATCATGGTTTCAGTATTCTAGCTCATATTTTGACTGTTAAAATCATAGTTTCAGTATTCTAGCTCATATTTTGACTGTAAAAATCATGGTTTCAGTATTCTAGCTCATATTTTGACTGTAAAAATCATGGTTTCAGTATTCTAGCTCATATTTTGACTGTAAAAATCATAGTTTCAGTATTCTAGCTCATATTTTGACTGTTAAAATCATAGTTTCAGTATTCTAGCTCATATTTTGACTGTTTAAATCATAGTTTCAGTATTCTAGCTCATATTTTGACTGTAAAAATCATGGTTTCAGTATTCTAGCTCATATTTTGACTGTTAAAATCATAGTTTCAGTATTCTAGCTCATATTTTGACTGTAAAAATCATGGTTTCAGTATTCTAGCTCATATTTTGACTGTTAAAATCATAGTTTCAGTATTCTAGCTCATATTTTGACTGTAAAAATCATGGTTTCAGTATTCTAGCTCATATTTTGACTGTTAAAATCATAGTTTCAGTATTCTAGCTCATATTTTGACTGTTTAAATCATGGTTTCAGTATTCTAGCTCATATTTTGACTGTTAAAATCATAGTTTCAGTATTCTAGCTCATATTTTGACTGTTAAAATCATGGTTTCAGTATTCTAGCTCATATTTTGACTGTTAAAATCATAGTTTCAGTATTCTAGCTCATATTTTGACTGTAAAAATCATGGTTTCAGTATTCTAGCTCATATTTTAACTGTTAAAATCATAGTTTCAGTATTCTAGCTCATATTTTGACTGTTAAAATCATAGTTTCAGTATTCTAGCTCATATTTTGACTGTAAAAATCATGGTTTCAGTATTCTAGCTCATATTTTGACTGTAAAAATCATGGTTTCAGTATTCTAGCTCATATTTTGACTGTAAAAATCATGGTTTCAGTATTCTAGCTCATATTTTGACTGTTAAAATCATAGTTTCAGTATTCTAGCTCATATTTTGACTGTTAAAATCATAGTTTCAGTATTCTAGCTCATATTTTGACTGTAAAAATCATAGTTTCAGTATTCTAGCTCATATTTTGACTGTAAAAATCATAGTTTCAGTATTCTAGCTCATATTTTGACTGTTTAAATCTTAGTTTCAGTATTCTAGCTCATATTTTGACTGTTAAAATCATAGTTTCAGTATTCTAGCTCATATTTTGACTGTTAAAATCATAGTTTCAGTATTCTAGCTCATATTTTGACTGTTAAAATCATAGTTTCAGTATTCCAGCTCATATTTTGACTGTAAAAATCATGGTTTCAGTATTCCAGCTCATATTTTGACTGTTAAAATCATAGTTTCAGTATTCTAGCTCATATTTTGACTGTTAAAATCATAGTTTCAGTATTCTATCTCATATTTTGACTGTAAAAATCATGGTTTCAGTATTCTAGCTCATATTTTGACTGTTAAAATCATGGTTTCAGTATTCTAGCTCATATTTTGACTGTTAAAATCATAGTTTCAGTATTCTAGCTCATATTTTGACTGTTAAAATCATAGTTTCAGTATTCTAGCTCATATTTTGACTGTAAAAATCATAGTTTCAGTATTCTAGCTCATATTTTGACTGTTAAAATCATGGTTTCAGTATTCTAGCTCATATTTTGACTGTTAAAATCATGGTTTCAGTATTCTAGCTCATATTTTGACTGTAAAAATCATAGTTTCAGTATTCTAGCTCATATTTTGACTGTTAAAATCATAGTTTCAGTATTCTAGCTCATATTTTGACTGTAAAAATCATGGTTTCAGTATTCTAGCTCATATTTTGACTGTAAAAATCATGGTTTCAGTATTCTAGCTCATATTTTGACTGTTAAAATCATAGTTTCAGTATTCTAGCTCATATTTTGACTGTTAAAATCATGGTTTCAGTATTCTAGCTCATATTTTGACTGTTAAAATCATAGTTTCAGTATTCTAGCTCATATTTTGACTGTAAAAATCATGGTTTCAGTATTCTAGCTCATATTTTGACTGTAAAAATCATGGTTTCAGTATTCTAGCTCATATTTTGACTGTAAAAATCATAGTTTCAGTATTCTAGCTCATATTTTGACTGTTAAAATCATAGTTTCAGTATTCTAGCTCATATTTTGACTGTTTAAATCATAGTTTCAGTATTCTAGCTCATATTTTGACTGTAAAAATCATGGTTTCAGTATTCTAGCTCATATTTTGACTGTTAAAATCATAGTTTCAGTATTCTAGCTCATATTTTGACTGTAAAAATCATGGTTTCAGTATTCTAGCTCATATTTTGACTGTTAAAATCATAGTTTCAGTATTCTAGCTCATATTTTGACTGTAAAAATCATGGTTTCAGTATTCTAGCTCATATTTTGACTGTTAAAATCATAGTTTCAGTATTCTAGCTCATATTTTGACTGTTTAAATCATAGTTTCAGTATTCTAGCTCATATTTTGACTGTAAAAATCATAGTTTCAGTATTCTAGCTCATATTTTGACTGTTAAAATCATAGTTTCAGTATTCTAGCTCATATTTTGACTGTTAAAATCATAGTTTCAGTATTCTAGCTCATATTTTGACTGTTTAAATCATAGTTTCAGTATTCTAGCTCATATTTTGACTGTAAAAATCATAGTTTCAGTATTCTAGCTCATATTTTGACTGTTAAAATCATAGTTTCAGTATTCTAGCTCATATTTTGACTGTTAAAATCATGGTTTCAGTATTCTAGCTCATATTTTGACTGTTAAAATCATAGTTTCAGTATTCTAGCTCATATTTTGACTGTTAAAATCATAGTTTCAGTATTCTAGCTCATATTTTGACTGTAAAAATCATGGTTTCAGTATTCTAGCTCATATTTTAACTGTTAAAATCATAGTTTCAGTATTCTAGCTCATATTTTGACTGTTAAAATCATAGTTTCAGTATTCTAGCTCATATTTTGACTGTAAAAATCATGGTTTCAGTATTCTAGCTCATATTTTGACTGTAAAAATCATGGTTTCAGTATTCTAGCTCATATTTTGACTGTAAAAATCATGGTTTCAGTATTCTAGCTCATATTTTGACTGTAAAAATCATGGTTTCAGTATTCTAGCTCATATTTTGACTGTTAAAATCATAGTTTCAGTATTCTAGCTCATATTTTGACTGTAAAAATCATAGTTTCAGTATTCTAGCTCATATTTTGACTGTAAAAATCATAGTTTCAGTATTCTAGCTCATATTTTGACTGTTTAAATCATAGTTTCAGTATTCTAGCTCATATTTTGACTGTTAAAATCTTAGTTTCAGTATTCTAGCTCATATTTTGACTGTTAAAATCATAGTTTCAGTATTCTAGCTCATATTTTGACTGTTAAAATCATAGTTTCAGTATTCTATCTCATATTTTGACTGTAAAAATCATGGTTTCAGTATTCCAGCTCATATTTTGACTGTTAAAATCATAGTTTCAGTATTCCAGCTCATATTTTGACTGTTAAAATCATAGTTTCAGTATTCTAGCTCATATTTTGACTGTTAAAATCATAGTTTCAGTATTCTAGCTCATATTTTGACTGTAAAAATCATGGTTTCAGTATTCTAGCTCATATTTTGACTGTTAAAATCATGGTTTCAGTATTCTAGCTCATATTTTGACTGTTAAAATCATGGTTTCAGTATTCTAGCTCATATTTTGACTGTTAAAATCATAGTTTCAGTATTCTAGCTCATATTTTGACTGTTAAAATCATAGTTTCAGTATTCTAGCTCATATTTTGACTGTTAAAATCATGGTTTCAGTATTCTAGCTCATATTTTGACTGTTAAAATCATAGTTTCAGTATTCTAGCTCATATATTGACTGTTAAAATCATGGTTTCAGTATTCTAGCTCATATTTTGACTGTTAAAATCATAGTTTCAGTATTCTAGCTCATATTTTGACTGTTAAAATCATGGTTTCAGTATTCTAGCTCATATTTTGACTGTTAAAATCATGGTTTCAGTATTCTAGCTCATATTTTGACTGTTAAAATCATAGTTTCGGTATTCTAGCTCATATTTTGACTGTAAAAATCATGGTTTCAGTATTCTAGCTCATATTTTGACTGTTTAAATCATGGTTTCAGTATTCTAGCTCATATTTTGACTGTTAAAATCATAGTTTCGGTATTCTAGCTCATATTTTGACTGTTAAAATCATGGTTTCAGTATTCTAGCTCATATTTTGACTGTTAAAATCATAGTTTCAGTATTCTAGCTCATATTTTGACTGTTAAAATCATAGTTTCGGTATTCTAACTCATATTTTGACTGTAAAAATCATGGTTTCAGTATTCTAGCTCATATTTTGACTGTTAAAATCATAGTTTCAGTATTCTAGCTCATATTTTGACTGTTAAAATCATGGTTTCAGTATTCTAGCTCATATTTTGACTGTTAAAATCATGGTTTCAGTATTCTAGCTCATATTTTGACTGTTAAAATCATGGTTTCAGTATTCTAGCTCATATTTTAACTGTAAAAATCAAAGTTTCAGTATTCTAGCTCATATTTTGACTGTTAAAATCATAGTTTCAGTATTCTAGCTCATATTTTGACTGTAAAAATCATGGTTTCAGTATTCTAGCTCATATTTTGACTGTAAAAATCATGGTTTCAGTATTCTAGCTCATATTTTGACTGTTAAAATCATAGTTTCAGTATTCTAGCTCATATTTTGACTGTAAAAATCATGGTTTCAGTATTCTAGCTCATATTTTGACTGTTAAAATCATAGTTTCAGTATTCTAGCTCATATTTTGACTGTAAAAATCATGGTTTCAGTATTCTAGCTCATATTTTGACTGTAAAAATCATGGTTTCAGTATTCTAGCTCATATTTTGACTGTAAAAATCATATTTTCAGTATTCTAGCTCATATTTTGACTGTTAAAATCATAGTTTCAGTATTCTAGCTCATATTTTGACTGTTTAAATCATAGTTTCAGTATTCTAGCTCATATTTTAACTGTAAAAATCATAGTTTCAGTATTCTAGCTCATATTTTGACTGTTAAAATCATAGTTTCAGTATTCTAGCTCATATTTTGACTGTAAAAATCATGGTTTCAGTATTCTAGCTCATATTTTGACTGTAAAAATCATGGTTTCAGTATTCTAGCTCATATTTTGACTGTTAAAATCATAGTTTCAGTATTCTAGCTCATATTTTGACTGTAAAAATCATGGTTTCAGTATTCTAGCTCATATTTTGACTGTTAAAATCATAGTTTCAGTATTCTAGCTCATATTTTGACTGTAAAAATCATGGTTTCAGTATTCTAGCTCATATTTTGACTGTAAAAATCATGGTTTCAGTATTCTAGCTCATATTTTGACTGTAAAAATCATAGTTTCAGTATTCTAGCTCATATTTTGACTGTTAAAATCATAGTTTCAGTATTCTAGCTCATATTTTGACTGTTAAAATCATAGTTTCAGTATTCTAGCTCATATTTTGACTGTAAAATCATGGTTTCAGTATTCTAGCTCATATTTTGACTGTTAAAATCATAGTTTCAGTATTCTAGCTCATATTTTGACTGTAAAAATCATGGTTTCAGTATTCTAGCTCATATTTTGACTGTTAAAATCATAGTTTCAGTATTCTAGCTCATATTTTGACTGTAAAAATCATGGTTTCAGTATTCTAGCTCATATTTTGACTGTTAAAATCATAGTTTCAGTATTCTAGCTCATATTTTGACTGTTTAAATCATAGTTTCAGTATTCTAGCTCATATTTTGACTGTAAAAATCATAGTTTCAGTATTCTAGCTCATATTTTGACTGTTAAAATCATAGTTTCAGTATTCTAGCTCATATTTTGACTGTTAAAATCATAGTTTCAGTATTCTAGCTCATATTTTGACTGTAAAAATCATGGTTTCAGTATTCTAGCTCATATTTTAACTGTTAAAATCATAGTTTCAGTATTCTAGCTCATATTTTGACTGTTAAAATCATAGTTTCAGTATTCTAGCTCATATTTTGACTGTAAAAATCATGGTTTCAGTATTCTAGCTCATATTTTGACTGTAAAAATCATGGTTTCAGTATTCTAGCTCATATTTTGACTGTAAAAATCATGGTTTCAGTATTCTAGCTCATATTTTGACTGTTAAAATCATAGTTTCAGTATTCTAGCTCATATTTTGACTGTAAAAATCATAGTTTCAGTATTCTAGCTCATATTTTGACTGTAAAAATCATAGTTTCAGTATTCTAGCTCATATTTTGACTGTTTAAATCATAGTTTCAGTATTCTAGCTCATATTTTGACTGTTAAAATCATAGTTTCAGTATTCTAGCTCATATTTTGACTGTTAAAATCATAGTTTCAGTATTCTATCTCATATTTTGACTGTAAAAATCATGGTTTCAGTATTCCAGCTCATATTTTGACTGTTAAAATCATAGTTTCAGTATTCTAGCTCATATTTTGACTGTTAAAATCATAGTTTCAGTATTCTAGCTCATATTTTGACTGTTAAAATCATAGTTTCAGTATTCTATCTCATATTTTGACTGTAAAAATCATGGTTTCAGTATTCTAGCTCATATTTTGACTGTTAAAATCATAGTTTCAGTATTCTAGCTCATATTTTGACTGTTTAAATCATAGTTTCAGTATTCTAGCTCATATTTTGACTGTAAAAATCATAGTTTCAGTATTCTAGCTCATATTTTGACTGTTAAAATCATGGTTTCAGTATTCTAGCTCATATTTTGACTGTTAAAATCATGGTTTCAGTATTCTAGCTCATATTTTAACTGTTAAAATCATAGTTTCAGTATTCTAGCTCATATTTTGACTGTTAAAATCATAGTTTCAGTATTCTAGCTCATATTTTGACTGTAAAAATCATGGTTTCAGTATTCTAGCTCATATTTTGACTGTTAAAATCATGGTTTCAGTATTCTAGCTCATATTTTGACTGTTAAAATCATAGTTTCAGTATTCTAGCTCATATTTTGACTGTAAAAATCATGGTTTCAGTATTCTAGCTCATATTTTGACTGTTAAAATCATAGTTTCAGTATTCTAGCTCATATTTTGACTGTTAAAATCATAGTTTCAGTATTCTAGCTCATATTTTGACTGTTTAAATCATAGTTTCAGTATTCTAGCTCATATTTTGACTGTAAAAATCATGGTTTCAGTATTCTAGCTCATATTTTGACTGTTAAAATCATAGTTTCAGTATTCTAGCTCATATTTTGACTGTAAAAATCATGGTTTCAGTATTCTAGCTCATATTTTGACTGTTAAAATCATAGTTTCAGTATTCTAGCTCATATTTTGACTGTAAAAATCATGGTTTCAGTATTCTAGCTCATATTTTGACTGTTAAAATCATAGTTTCAGTATTCTGGCTCATATTTTGACTGTTTAAATCATAGTTTCAGTATTCTAGCTCATATTTTGACTGTAAAAATCATAGTTTCAGTATTCTAGCTCATATTTTGACTGTTAAAATCATAGTTTCAGTATTCTAGCTCATATTTTGACTGTTAAAATCATAGTTTCAGTATTCTAGCTCATATTTTAACTGTTAAAATCATAGTTTCAGTATTCTAGCTCATATTTTGACTGTTAAAATCATAGTTTCAGTATTCTAGCTCATATTTTGACTGTAAAAATCATGGTTTCAGTATTCTAGCTCATATTTTGACTGTAAAAATCATGGTTTCAGTATTCTAGCTCATATTTTGACTGTAAAAATCATGGTTTCAGTATTCTAGCTCATATTTTGACTGTAAAAATCATGGTTTCAGTATTCTAGCTCATATTTTGACTGTTAAAATCATAGTTTCAGTATTCTAGCTCATATTTTGACTGTAAAAATCATAGTTTCAGTATTCTAGCTCATATTTTGACTGTAAAATCATAGTTTCAGTATTCTAGCTCATATTTTGACTGTTTAAATCATAGTTTCAGTATTCTAGCTCATATTTTGACTGTTTAAATCATAGTTTCAGTATTCTAGCTCATATTTTGACTGTTAAAATCATAGTTTCAGTATTCTAGCTCATATTTTGACTGTTAAAATCATAGTTTCAGTATTCTATCTCATATTTTGACTGTAAAAATCATGGTTTCAGTATTCCAGCTCATATTTTGACTGTTAAAATCATAGTTTCAGTATTCTAGCTCATATTTTGACTGTTAAAATCATAGTTTCAGTATTCTAGCTCATATTTTGACTGTTAAAATCATAGTTTCAGTATTCTAGCTCATATTTTGACTGTAAAAATCATGGTTTCAGTATTCTAGCTCATATTTTGACTGTTAAAATCATGGTTTCAGTATTCTAGCTCATATTTTGACTGTTAAAATCATGGTTTCAGTATTCTAGCTCATATTTTGACTGTTAAAATCATAGTTTCAGTATTCTAGCTCATATTTTGACTGTTAAAATCATAGTTTCAGTATTCTAGCTCATATATTGACTGTTAAAATCATGGTTTCAGTATTCTAGCTCATATTTTGACTGTTAAAATCATAGTTTCAGTATTCTAGCTCATATTTTGACTGTTAAAATCATGGTTTCAGTATTCTAGCTCATATTTTGACTGTTAAAATCATGGTTTCAGTATTCTAGCTCATATTTTGACTGTTAAAATCATAGTTTCGGTATTCTAGCTCATATTTTGACTGTAAAAATCATGGTTTCAGTATTCTAGCTCATATTTTGACTGTTTAAATCATGGTTTCAGTATTCTAGCTCATATTTTGACTGTTAAAATCATAGTTTCAGTATTCTAGCTCATATTTTGACTGTTAAAATCATGGTTTCAGTATTCTAGCTCATATTTTGACTGTTAAAATCATAGTTTCAGTATTCTAGCTCATATTTTGACTGTAAAAATCATGGTTTCAGTATTCTAGCTCATATTTTGACTGTTAAAATCATAGTTTCAGTATTCTAGCTCATATTTTAACTGTTAAAATCATGGTTTCGGTATTCTAGCTCATATTTTGACTGTTAAAATCATGGTTTCAGTATTCTAGCTCATATTTTGACTGTTAAAATCATGGTTTCGGTATTCTAGCTCATATTTTGACTGTTAAAATCATAGTTTCAGTATTCTAGCTCATATTTTGACTGTTAAAATCATAGTTTCAGTATTCTAGCTCATATTTTGACTGTTAAAATCATAGTTTCAGTATTCTAGCTCATATTTTGACTGTTAAAATCATAGTTTCAGTATTCTAGCTCATTTTTTGACTGTTAAAATCATAGTTTCGGTATTATAGCTCATATTTTGACTGTTAAAATCATGGTTTCGGTATTCTAGCTCATATTTTGACTGTAAAAATCATGGTTTCGGTATTCTAGCTCATATTTTGACTGTAAAAATCATGGTTTCAGTATTCTAGCTCATATTTTGACTGTAAAAATCATAGTTTCAGTATTCTAGCTCATATTTTGACTGTTTAAATCATGGTTTTAGTATTCTAGCTCATATTTTGACTGTTAAAATCATAGTTTCAGTATTCTAGCTCATATTTTGACTGTTTAAATCATGGTTTCAGTATTCTAGCTCATATTTTGACTGTTAAAATCATAGTTTCAGTATTCTAACTCATATTTTGACTGTTAAATTCATAGTTTCAGTATTCTAGCTCATATTTTGACTGTTAAAATCATGGTTTCAGTATTCTAGCTCATATTTTGACTGTTAAAATCATGGCTTCAGTATTCTAGCTCATATTTTGCCTTTTTAAAACATTATTTTGACTTTAAATGTCATATTTTTACCTTTTAAACTCATAATTTTGACTTTTTATCTCAGATGTTGAGTGTTTTATTCATTGTGTGGACCTTTCATTCTCTAAATCATTTATGCTGACAGTCAGTGGTTAAACTCTGACCCTTGGAGCACGGACGGTCAAGTGGTTTAAGGCGCTACCCATGTACGTGGGCGGCCTGGGTTCAAATCTGTCTCTCCCCACTCTCTTCCCTGTTTCTGAGTCTATCCACTGTCTTTCCTCTATCAAATAAAGGCATGAAAAGTCCTAAAAATAAATCTTAAAAAAACAAATAGAAAAACAAACAAAAAAAACTCTGAACCTTCTGAACCTTGGGATTGACTCCTTAAAGCTTCCAGGAGACGTCAGCTTCACCAGACAGAAATCTACATGTTGTTGTCAGAGCGTCAGACCTGAGGAGGAGCAGAAAGGTTACCGTGGTACCACACTGCTCTGCCTGTTGGAGTGTTTGAGGACTAACCTAGTCTTTGTTCAGGTGTGGTCCATCCATAAGCTAAGACTGTGAAGTAAAGGAAGGAAACGTTCCCAAATGAAAATGTTTTTAGTAGTTTTGGTGTTAAATCAAACTCAGACCTTCCAGAGAGACTTTGCTCTCTGGCAGCAGAACTCGTTGGTTTCTGTTTTTCATGCTGTTGTGATTCATCTGTTGATTCAGTCTGGGTACAGAAGATCTTTGTTTTTATAATCCTGCAGAAATCAAAACCATCACAGCTAGAGTAAAAACCTTTGGGTTGCAGAAAACGACCCTAACAGCTGGGGTGGACATGTTTCTGTGTGAGTTAAAGCTTAAATAAAGATTAGACGAGCGTGGCATCACCTAAACTAGACATGCTGTAGAAGGTACTGTTGTTACTGTTGTAACTGTCATTACTGTTATTACTGTTGTTACTGTCATCACTGTCATGACTGTTGTTACTGTCATTACTGTCATTACTGTTGTTACTGTCATTACTGTCATAACTGTTGCTACTGTCATTACTTTCATTACTGTCATTACTGTTTTTACTGTTGTAACTGTCATTACTGTTGTTACTGTTGTAACTGTCATTACTGTTGTTACTGTTGTAACTGTCATTACTTTTGTTGCTGTCATTACTTGCGTTACTGTTGTTACTGTCATTACTGTTGTTACTGTTGTAACTGTCATTACTTTTGTTGCTGTCATTACTTGCGTTACTGTTGTTACTGTCATTACTGTTGTTACTGTCATTACTGTTGTTACTGTTGTTACTGTCATTACTGTTGTTACTGTCATTACTGTTGTTACTGTTGTTACTGTCGTTACTGTTGTTACTGTCATTACTGTTGTTACTGTTGTAACTGTCATTACTGTCATTACTGTTGTTACTATTGTTACTGTCATTACTGTTGTTACTGTTGTTACTGTCATTACTGTCATTACTGTTGTTACTATTGTTACTGTCATTGCTATTGTTACTGTTGTTACTGTCATTACTGTTGTAACTGTCATTACTGTTGTTACTGTTGTTACTGTCATTACTGTTGTTACTGTCATTACTGTTGTTACTGTTGTTACTGTCGTTACTGTTGTTACTGTCATTACTGTTGTTACTGTTGTTACTGTCATTACTGTTGTTACTGTTGTTACTGTCGTTACTGTTGTTACTGTTGTAACTGTCATTACTGTTGTTACTGTTGTTACTGTCGTTACTGTTGTTACTGTCATTACTGTTGTTACTGTTGTTACTGTCGTTACTGTTTTTACTGTTGTAACTGTCATTACTGTTGTTACTGTTGTAACTGTCATTACTGTTATTACTGTTGTTACTGTCATCACTGTCATGACTGTTGTTACTGTCACTACTGTCATTACTGTTGTTACTGTCATAACTGTTGCTACTGTCATTACTTTCATTACTGTCATTACTGTTTTTACTGTTGTAACTGTCATTACTGTTGTTACTGTTGTTACTGTTGTAGCTGTCATTACTGTTGTTACTGTCATTACTGTTGTTACTGTCATTACTGTCATTACTGTTGTTACTGTCGTTACTGTTGTTACTAACGTTACTGTCATTACTGTCATTACTGTTGTTACTTTCATTTCTGTCATAACTGTCTTTACTGCTGTTACTGTTGTTACTGTCATTACTGTCATAACTGTTGCTACTGTCATTACTTTCATTACTGTCATTACTGTTTTTACTGTTGTAACTGTCATTACTGTTGTTACTGTTGTAACTGTCATTACTGTTGTTACTATTGTTACTGTCATTGCTATTGTTACTGTTGTTACTGTCATTACTGTTGTAACTGTCATTACTGTTGTTACTGTTGTTACTGTCATTACTGTTGTTACTGTTGTTACTGTCATTACTGTTGTTACTGTTGTTACTGTCGTTACTGTTGTTACTGTCATTACTGTTGTTACTGTTGTTACTGTCATTACTGTTGTTACTGTTGTTACTGTCGTTACTGTTGTTACTGTTGTAACTGTCATTACTGTTGTTACTGTTGTTACTGTCGTTACTGTTGTTACTGTCATTACTGTTGTTACTGTTGTTACTGTCATTACTGTTTTTACTGTTGTAACTGTCATTACTGTTGTTACTGTTGTAACTGTCACTACTGTTATTACTGTTGTTACTGTCATCACTGTCATGACTGTTGTTACTGTCACTACTGTCATTACTGTTGTTACTGTCATAACTGTTGCTACTGTCATTACTTTCATTACTGTCATTACTGTTTTTACTGTTGTAACTGTCATTACTGTTGTTACTGTTGTTACTGTTGTAGCTGTCATTACTGTTGTTACTGTCATTACTATTGTTACTGTCATTACTGTCATTACTGTTGTTACTGTCGTTACTGTTGTTACTAACGTTACTGTCATTACTGTCATTACTGTTGTTACTTTCATTTCTGTCATAACTGTCTTTACTGCTGTTACTGTTGTTACTGTCATTACTGTCATAACTGTTGCTACTGTCATTACTTTCATTACTGTCATTACTGTTTTTACTGTTGTAACTGTCATTACTGTTGTTACTGTTGTAACTGTCATTACTGTTGTTACTGTTGTAACTGTCATTACTTTTGTTGCTGTCATTACTTGCGTTACTGTTGTTACTGTCATTACTGTTGTTACTGTTGTAACTGTCATTACTTTTGTTGCTGTCATTACTTACGTTACTGTTGTTACTGTCATTACTGTTGTTACTGTCATTACTGTTGTTACTGTCATTACCGTTGTTACTGTTGTTACTGTCGTTACTGTTGTTACTGTCATTACTGTTGTTACTGTTGTTACTGTCATTACTGTTGTTACTGTTGTTACTGTCATTACTGTTGTTACTGTTGTTACTGTCATTACTGTTGTTACTGTCATTACCGTTGTTACTGTTGTTACTGTCGTTACTGTTGTTACTGTTGTAACTGTCATTACTGTTGTTACTGTTGTAACTGTCATTACTTTTGTTGCTGTCATTACTTGCGTTACTGTTGTTACTGTCATTACTGTTGTTACTGTTGTAACTGTCATTACTTTTGTTGCTGTCATTACTTGCGTTACTGTTGTTACTGTCATTACTGTTGTTACTGTCATTACTGTTGTTACTGTTGTTACTGTCATTACTGTTGTTACTGTCATTACCATTGTTACTGTTGTTACTGTCGTTACTGTTGTTACTGTCATTACTGTTGTTACTGTTGTAACTGTCATTACTGTTGTTACTGTTGTTACTGTCATCACTGTCATGACTGTTGTTACTGTCACTACTGTCATTACTGTTGTTACTGTCATAACTGTTGCTACTGTCATTACTTTCATTACTGTCATTACTGTTTTTACTGTTGTAACTGTCATTACTGTTGTTACTGTTGTTACTGTTGTAGCTGTCATTACTGTTGTTACTGTTGTTGCTGTCATCACTGTCATGACTGTTGTTACTGTCACTACTGTCATTACTGTTGTTACTGTCATAACTGTTGCTACTGTCATTACTTTCATTACTGTCATTACTGTTGTTCCTGTCAGTACTGTCATTGTCGTTGTTAGTGTTGTTACTGTCATTACTGTTGTTATTGTTGTTACTGTCATCACTGTCATGACTGTTGTTACTGTCACTACTGTCATTACTGTTGGTACAGTCATAACTGTTGCTACTGTCATTACTTTCATTACTGTCATTACTGTTGTTCCTGTCAGTACTGTCATTGTCGTTGTTAGTGTTGTTACTGTCATTACTGTTGTTACTGTTGTAGCTGTCATTACTGTTGTTACTGTCATTACTGTTGTTACTGTCATTACTGTTGTTACTGTCGTTACTGTTGTTACTAATGTTACTGTCATTACTGTCATTACTGTCATTACTGTTGTTACTTTCATTTCTGTCGTAACTGTCTTTACTGCTGTTACTGTTGTTACTGTCATTGATGTCATTACTGTCGTTACTATCCTTACTGTTGTTACTGTCATTACTGTTGTTACTTTTGTTTCGGTCATAACTGTCATTACTGCTGTAACTGTCATTGCTGTCATTACTGTTGTTCCTGTCAGTACTGTCATTGTTGTTGTTAGTGTTGTTACTGTCATTACTGTGGTTACTGTTGTTACTGTCATTACTGTCATTACTGTTGTTACTGTCGTTACTGTCGTCACCGTTGTTACTGTCGTTACTGTGGTTATTGTTGTTACTGTTGTTACTGTCATTACTGTTGTTACTATTGTTACTGTCATTACTGTTGTTACTGTTGTTACTGTCATTACTGTTGTTACTGGCGTTACTGTTGCTACTGTCATTACTGTTGTTACTGTCATTATTGTTGTCACTGTCATTACTGTCATTACTGTTGTTACTATTGTTACTGTCATTACTGTTGTTACTGTTGTTACTGTCATTACTGTTGTTACTGTTGTAGGTGTCATTGATGTCATTACTGTCGTTACTATCATTACTGTTGTTACTGTCATTACTGTTGTTAATTTCGTTTCTGTCATAGCTGTATTTACTGCTGTAACTGTCAGTGCTGTCATTACTGTTGTTCCTGTCAGTACTGTCACTGTTGTTGTTAGTGTTGTTACTGTCATTAGTGTGGTTACTGTTGTTACTGTCGTTACTGTCGTCACCGTTGTTACTGTTGTTACTGTGGTTATTGTTGTTACTGTTGTTACTGTCATTGCTGTTGTTACTGTTGTTACTGTCATTACTGTTGTTACTATTGTTACTGTCGTTACTATCCTTACTGTTGTTACTGTCATTACTGTTGTTACTTTTGTTTCGGTCATAACTGTCATTACTGCTGTAACTGTCATTGCTGTCATTACTGTTGTTACTCTCATTACTGGCATTGCTGTTGTTACTGTCAGTACTGCCATTATTGTTGTTAGTGTTGTAACTGTCATTACTGTTGTTACTGTCATTACTGTCGTTACTATCATTACTGTCGTTACTATCATTACTGTTGTTACTGTTGTAACTGTCATTGCTGTCATTACTGTTGTTACTATTGTTACTGTCATTACTGTTGTTACTGTTGTTACTGTCATTATTGTTGTCACTGTCATTACTGTCATTACTGTTGTTACTGTTGTCACTGTCTTTACTGCTGTTACTGTTGTTACTGTCATTACTGTCATTACTGTTGTTACTGTAGTTACTGTTGTTACTAACGTTACTGTCATTACTGTCATTACTGTTGTTACTGTCGTTACTGTTGTTACTAACGTTACTGTCATTACTGTCATTACTGTTGTTACTGTAGTTACTGTTGTTACTAACGTTACTGTCATTACTGTCATTACTGTTGTTACTGTCGTTACTGTTGTTACTAACGTTACTGTCATTACTGTCATTACTGTTGTTACTGTCGTTACTGTTGTTACTAACGTTACTGTCATTACTGTCATTACTGTTGTTACTTTCATTTCTGTCATAACTGTCTTTTACTGCTGTTACTGTTGTTACTGTCATTACTGTCGCTACTATCATTACTGTTGTTACTTTCTTTTCTGTCATAACTGTTGTTACTGCTGTAAATGTCATTGCTGTCATTACTGTTGTTACTGTTGTTACTGTCATTGATGTCATTACTGTCGCTACTATCATTACTGTTGTTACTTTCGTTTCTGTCATAACTGTCTTTACTGCTGTTACTGTAGTTACTGTTGTTACTAACGTTACTGTCATTACTGTCATTACTGTTGTTACTATCATTGCTGTCATTACTGTTGTTCCTGTCAGTACTGTCATTGTCGTTGTTAGTGTTGTTACTGTCATTACTGTGGTTACTGTTGTTACTGTCATTACTTTCATTACTGTCATTACTGTTGTTACTCTCATTACTGGCATTGCTGTTGTTACTGTCAGTACTGTCATTATTGTTGTTAGTGTTGTTACTGTCATTACTGTGGTTACTATTGTTACTATACTTACTGTCATTACTGTCATTACTGTTGTCACTGTCATTACTGTTGTTACTGTTGTTACTGTCATTACTGTTGTTACTCTCATTACTGGCATTGCTGTTGTTACTGTGGTTGCCATGATGGTGGACTGTACTCCTGGTTCTTTGCTCCACATGGATTAGTTCAGTGCACTTCTGTACTGTTGAGAGGTCTGTACCACATCAGTACAGTATGAAAACCTCTACACCCCTATTAAATCCTGAGGAAAAGCCCACCTGACCAGGATTCTGAGCTGGATCCTTCTTACTGTGAGACCACAGTGCTAACCCCTGCACGCCGATGCAGCCGCACCTTCATCACTGCAAGATGCAAAGATGTCCTGACTTGTGTCCTTACAATCCTTTAGATCAGGGGTGTCAGACTAAACAACAGCAGGGGGCGGATTCTGGATTCAGGTCTAACCTGAGGGCCTAACAGGGTCAGAGTTTAACCATTGACTGTCAACCTCAATGATTTAGAGAATAAAACATCCACATGATAAATTAAAAACTCAACATCTGAGATAAAAGGTCAAACTTATAAGTTTTAAAGGTAAAAATATGACATTTAAAGTCAAAATAATGTTTTTAAAAGTCAAAATATGAGATAGAATACTGACACCATGATTTTAACAGTCAAAATGTAAGATAAAAGTCCAAATCATGAGTTTTAAAGTTTTGAATATGTTATAAAAGTGAACATTAGGAGTTGAAATGGTCAGCAAAACTGAGATAAAAATCAAAATCATGATATTCAACAATCAGATTATGAGATAAACATTGAAATCATTAGTTTAAAATGTAGAAAATGAGATAAAATTCAAAGTTAGGAGTTAAAAGAGGTCAATAATACTAATAATAATAACAATAATAATATAATGATAATAATAATGATAATAATGCTAATAATAACAATAATAATAATGATAATAAAAGGAAACAGGGAAAACATTTAGAAGGTCAAAGGAACAGCCAACTTAACTCTCAAGTCCAAGTCCATGGGTCCAGATTTAACCTCAGACTCACCTTGATGGAGTCCTGCTTGGTGTCCCTGGGTGTCCTTTGACCCCTGACCTCTAACTCCCGGGACGTGGAGGGGATCATGACGGCGGGAGCAGCCAGGAGGAGGACAAGGAGGAGGGAGGGAGACATGACCTGGTTGGACCGGTGGTACAGATCCTCCTCAGGATGTGTGGGATAAAAAGGGCCGTAGAAACGATGATGATGATGATGATGATGATGATGATGATGATGAAGGACTGCTGGCCTCTCTGTAGCTGATCAGAGTATGGTCTCTGGACAGGTGGATCCTCTCTCTATGGATTTTCTCTCCTGTAAGGGGGCAGAGGCGCATGTAGAGCCGTGTTAAAGTTTCTGCTGAGCTCAGCAGACTCCACTTCAGTCACAATTAGCAGAAACAGGGTCATTAGCCGTTTACGGGCTGTCAGTGCAGCACGGCGGCCCGTAAAACACCACGGAAAAACCAGCCTGGTCTGGGCCAGGAGTGTGTGACGATGGCGCTGCACGTGTCGGTGGCACACGAGTCAAAGGAGCATTAAAGGGTTAATTTATCTCGGCATACGAGCGCTGCTTAAATGAAATAGATCCTCATGTCTCATTTGTTTGGCTCTGTCAGGCCACTCTGCTCCTGATTGGCTGGGATTTTCCCTGCAGGGCCAACGTTAAGCTCTAAAGACGTTTGTTTGGTTTTCAGAAACCAACATCTGTCAGCGTGTTCCTCGTTACTGTTTCCACTACATGTGCTCTGAGTCTTCTTATGTTTGACAACAACCATTCAGGTTATTACTGCAGACATTATTACTGCAGCCATTATTACTGCAGCCATTATTACTGCAGACATTATTACTGCAGATATTATTACTGCACACATTATTACTGCAGATATTATTACTGCAGACATTATTACTGCAGCCATTATTACTGCAGACATTATTACTGCACACATTATTACTGCAGACATTATTACTGCAGCCATTATTACTGCACACATTATTACTGCAGATATTATTACTGCAGACATTATTACTGCAGCCATTATTACTGCACACATTATTACTGCAGACATTATTACTGCAGACATTATTACTGCAGACATTATTACTGCACACATTATTACTGCAGACATTATTACTGCAGACATTATTACTGCAGACATTATTACTGCAGACATTATTACTGCAGACATTATTACTGCACACATTATTACTGCAGCCATTATTACTGCAGCCATTATTACTGCAGACATTATTACTGCACACATTATTACTGCAGACATTATTACTGCAGCCATTATTACTGCAGACATTATTACTGAAGACATTATTACTGCAGCCATTATTACTGCAGACATTATTACTGCAGATATTATTACTGCAGCCATTATTACTGCAGACATTATTACTGAAGACATTATTACTGCAGCCATTATTACTGCAGACATTATTACTGCAGATATTATTACTGCAGCCATTATTACTGCAGACATTATTACTGAAGACATTATTACTGCAGCCATTATTACTGCAGACATTATTACTGCAGATATTATTACTGCAGCCATTATTACTGCAGACATTATTACTGAAGACATTATTACTGCAGCCAATATTACTGCAGACATTATTACTGCAGATATTATTACTGCAGCCATTATTACTGCAGCCATTATTACTGCAGACATTATTACTGCAGCCATTATTACTGCAGCCATTATTACTGCAGACATTATTACTGCAGACATTATTACTGCAGACATTATTACTGCACACATTATTACTGCAGACATTATTACTGCAGACATTATTACTGCAGCCATTATTACTGCAGACATTATTACTGCAGCCATTATTACTGCAGACATTATTACTGCAGACATTATTACTGCAGACATTATTACTGCAGCCATTATTACTGCAGACATTATTACTGAAGACATTATTACTGCAGCCATTATTACTGCAGACATTATTACTGCAGATATTATTACTGCAGCCATTATTACTGCAGACATTATTACTGCAGACATTATTACTGCAGACATTATTACTGAAGACATTATTACTGCAGCCATTATTACTGCAGACATTATTACTGCAGCCATTATTACTGCAGACATTATTACTGCAGCCATTATTACTGCAGACATTATTACTGCAGACATTATTACTGCAGCCATTATTACTGCAGACATTATTACTGCAGACATTATTACTGCAGACATTATTACTGCAGACATTATTACTGCAGCCATTATTACTGCAGACATTATTACTGCAGCCATTATTACTGCAGACATTATTACTGCAGACATTATTACTGCACACATTATTACTGCAGCCATTATTACTGCAGACATTATTACTGAAGACATTATTACTGCAGCCATTATTACTGCAGACATTATTACTGCAGATATTATTACTGCAGCCATTATTACTGCAGACATTATTACTGAAGACATTATTACTGCAGCCATTATTACTGCAGATATTATTACTGCAGCCATTATTACTGCAGACATTATTACTGCAGACATTATTACTGCAGACATTATTACTGCAGACATTATTACTGCACACATTATTACTGCAGATATTATTACTGCAGACATTATTACTGCAGACATTATTACTGCAGACATTATTACTGCAGACATTATTACTGCAGACATTATTACTGCAGACATTATTACTGCAGACATTATTACTGCAGACATTATTACTGCAGACATTATTACTGCACACATTATTACTGCAGACGTTCAGGTTATTACTGCAGACATTAGCAACAACTAAAGGGTCTTTAAGGGGGGAGTCTGCTGTTTTAAAGAACATGGTTCTCACTTCTACATGTAAAGGACTGAAACCTAAAGGTTGCGAGAAGGCAGGAAAGGCTGCGTTCTGATACAGAGGAACAACCAGAATAAAAAGGCTCAGATTATTATTCTATTATATACAAGTGTCTGATAACACAACACAGCACTCTGCAGCAAGAGAAAGAGCCAACACCGGCAAAAGTAAGAGAAACAGCTGGAGGAGCATTTAGCAGCTAATCAGGTTAATTATCAACAGGTCAGTCACATGACTGGGTATAAAAGGAACATTTTAGAGAGGCAGAGTCTCTCTGAAGTAAAGATGAATCTAAAAACTGAGGAACAATTTCAGAAAATGTTCCTCAGACTCTGAATCTCCTCCATCTCCAGTTCATAATATCATCAACAGGTTCAGAGAATCTGGAGAAATCTCTGAGAGAAGGGACAAGGCTGAAGGGGCCCTCAGGGGCCCTCAGGGGCCACGTCATTAAAAACAGGCATGATTCTGTAGTGAAATCACTGCATGGGCTCAGGAACATTCCAGAAATCATCGTCTGTCAACACAGTTGGCCGTGCCATCCACCAATGACAGTTAAAGCTGGATCATGGAGAGAAGAAGCCATATGTGACCAGGATCCAGAAACACCGTGGTCCGTCTTCTCTGGACCAAAGCTCATTTAACATGGACTGAGGAAACATGGAAAACTGTTCTGTGGTCAGAGGAAACATGGAAAACTGTTCTGTGGTCAGAGGAAACCTTGGACGCCGTGTCCTGTGGTCTAAAGAGGATCTGGAGCATCCAGCTGGTTCTCCTGGCTCAGGTCTAAAGCCTGCATCTCTGATGGTATGGGGTTCCATTAGTGCCTATGGCGTGGGCAGCTCTAACATCTGGAACTATCAATGCTGAAAAGTAGAGAGAGCTTTTAGAGCCACATATGCTCCCATCCAGACAACGTCTCTGTCAGGACCATGCTAAACCACAGACCACATCCATCACAACAGCATGGCTTAACAGCAGAACAGTCCGGGTCCTGAACTGGTCTACCTGCAGTCCAGATCTTTCACTAATAGAAAACATTTGGAGCAAAGAAGACCCAGCTAGAATCCTTCATCAGACAAGAATGGGACAACAGTTCTCTCCTCACCTCCCAGGTGTTTACAGAATGTTGTTATAGAAGAGGGGATGCTGTAAACATGGACCCGTCCCTACTTTTCTGAGATGTGTTGCTGTCATCAGATTCAGAATGAGCTCATATTTTCATGAACTGGTAAAACTCTCATACTTGATCCACAGTAGAACAGAAACAACATGTCAGAGTAAAACTGAGTTTATTTCAATCACTGACTTATGGTTTTATTTACATTTTACACAGCAGTGCGCCCCAACGTTTTTGGAATTGGGGTCATGTTGACTGATCATGGGTATCAGCAGTGAGACGTTCATTGGTTAAAGCTGTAACTGAGTAAGATAGCTGCAGCTTTAGAAAGAACGGTGGCCTCCTGGAGTAAATGCATGGATGTTTATCAATGTTATTATAAACTCACTAAGAACAAACTGTTATCAGCTGGAGTTTCCTCCTCCACGCTGACAGAAGCTCAGAGAATCCTGAGAGATCCCTCTGAGGGATCTAGAACCAAAGCAGGTTCAAACCAAAGAGATCTGCAACCAGACTTGAGTCCAGGAGCAGGTCTGAATGCAGAAACCAGCTGCTCACAGCTCACAGCGCTGAGTCCAGTCCACGCCAACGGACTCACATCATCCAGAGCGCTGCTGGAGAGGTGACGGAGCGAGTCCAGCCACAGGAGGAGAGGGATTCCTTCATGAGGACTAGCCTGGACCTGAACCAGACAGGCTGTATTTACAGGGCTGAGGGGAATCTTTAAGGGTCAGTCCTGCTGCTTCTTCATACTCAGGGCTGCAGGCTTGTGTTCTGATAGTTGGATCAACACGATCTCCTCTGGTTTCCTCTTCCAGACGTGACTGTGATCCATAAATCTGCAGAGATACAGACGATGCCTCACAGCAGTGATACTCAAGCCTGCTCAACCAAAGAGCCACACTGGTGGAAAATAAATCTGCAAAAGCCACAACCTCAGAGGTGAAAAATGGGTTAAAGTGGTAATATAAATAAGTTAAAGCTGGCAAGATAGGTCAACAAGTGGCAAAAAAATGGGTGAAAGGGGTAAAAAAGGCATAGAAAAGGCAAAAACTGGGTATAAAGTGACTAAAACGGGGAAAAAAATGGCAGAAATGGATGTGAAGTGACAAAAATGAGATATATATGTGGCTAAAACGGGCAAAAAGCAGCAAAGTGTGGAAAAAATGGGAAAAGTGGCGTTTAATGGCAAGACATGGCTTAAATGGGCGAAAAGTGGCAAAAAGGCAAAATATCACAAATTACAAAAAGCAGGATAAAAGAGGCAAAAACATCTGAAAATGGGGAAAAACAGGATACCAGTGACAAAAAAGTCTCAAATCCTCATTAAGGAGCCTCAAATCATCCCGAAAAAGCCTCCAATCATCACTGAAGTGCTTTAAATCATCATAAAATATTCTCAAATCATCACAAAAGAGCCACAAATCATCACAAAATATTCTCAAATCATCACAAACGAGCCTCAAATAATCCTTAAGAACCCCAAATCATCACAAAAGAGCCACAAACAGCACAAAAAAGCAAGAAATCATCACTAAAGAGCCTCAAATCCTCACTAAACTGCCTCAAATCATCACTACAGAGCCTCAAATCATCACAAAAGAGCCACAAATCATCACAAAATATTCCCAAATCATAACAAAAGAGCCACAAATCATCACAAAATATTCTCAAATCATCATAAACAAGCCTCAAATTACCTCTTAAGAACCCCAAATCATCACAAAAGAGCCTGAAATCGTCACTACAGAATCTCAAATCATCACTACAGAGCCTCAAATCATCACAAAAGAGCCACAAATCATCACAAAACATTCTCAAATCATCATAAAAGAGCCACAAATCATCACAAAACATTCTCAAATCATCACAAACGAGCCTCAAATAATCTCTTAACAACCCCAAATCATCACAAATGAGCCTCAAACAGCACAAAAAAGCAAGAAATCATCACTACAGAGCCTCAAATCATCACAAAAGAGCCACAAATCATCACTACAGAGCCTCAAATCATCACAAAACAGCCTCAAATCATCCCTAAAAAGCCTCCAATCATCACTGAAGTCCCTTAAATCATCACAAAAGAGCCACAAATCATCACAAAATATTCTCAAATCATCATAAACAAGCCTCAAATAATCTCTTAAGAACCCCAAATCATCACAAAAAAGCCACAAACAGCCCAAAAGAGCAAGAAATCATCACTAAAGAGCCTCAAATCATCACAAAAGAGCCACAAATCATCACTAAAGAGCCTCAAATCATCACAAACGAACCTCAAATCATCTCTTAAGAACCCCAAATCATCACAAAAGAGCCTGAAATCATCACAAATGAGCCTCAAATCATCACTAAAGAGCCTAAAATCATCACAAAAGAGCCTCAAATAATGACAAACAAGCCTCAAATCATAACAACAGAGCCTGAAATTATCACAAAAGAATCTCAAATCATCACAAAAGAGCCATAAATCATCACAAAAGAGCCATAAATCATCACAAAAGAGCCACAAATCATCAGAAACGAACCACAAATCATCACAAAAGAGCCTCAAATAATCTCTTATGAACCCCAAATCATCGCAAAAGAGCTGCAAACACTACAAAAAAGCAAGAAATCATCACGAAAGAGCCTCAAAAAATCAGAAATAAGCCTTAAAATCATCACAAATGAGCCTCAAATCATCACTACAGAACCTCAAATCATCACAAAAGAGCCTCAAATCACCACAAACAAGCCTGAAATCATCAAAAATGAGCCTCAAATCATCACAAAATATTCTCAAATCATCACAAACGAGCCTCAAATAATCTCTTAACAACCCCAAATCATCACAAAAGAGCCTCAAACAGCACAAAAAAGCAAGAAATCATCACTACAGAGCCTCAAATCATCACAAAAGAGCCACAAATCATCACAAAATATTCTCAAATCATCATAAACAAGCCTCAAATAATCTCTTAAGAACCCCAAATCATCACAGAAGAGCCACAAATCATCACAAAGAACCACAAATCATCACTAAAGAGCCTCAAATCATCACAAAAGAGCCTCAAATCATATCTTAGGAGCCTCAAATCATCACAAAAGAGCCACAAATCATCACAAAAGTGCCTCAAATCATCACTACAGAGCCTCAAATCATCATAAAAGAGCCTCAAATCATCTCTTAAGAGCCTCAAATCATCACAAAAGAGCCTCACATCATATCTTAAGAGCCTCAAATCATCACAAAAGAGCCTTAAATCATCAGTAAAGAGCCTCAAATCATCACAAAAGTGCCACAAATCATCACAAAAGAGCCTCAAATCATCTCTTAGGAGCCTCAAATCAACACAAAAGAGCCTCAAATCATATCTTAAGAGCCTCAAATCATCACAAAAGAGCCTAAAATCATCACAAAAGAGCCAGAAATATCATTAAAAAGCCTCAAATCATCACAAAAGAGCCTCAAATCATCACAAAAGAGCCACAAATCATTAGTAAAGAGCCTCAAATCATCACAAAAGCGCCACAAATCATCACAAAAGAGCCTCAAATCATCACAAAAGAGCCTCAAATCATCACAAAAGTGCCACAAATCATCACAAAAGAGCCTCAAATCATCTCTTAGGAGCCTCAAATCAACACAAAAGAGCCTCAAATCATCTCTTAAGAGTCTCAAATCAACACAAAAGAGCCTCAAATCATCTCTTAAGAGTCTCAAATCAACACAAAAGAGCCTCAAATCATCACAAAAGAGCCTCAAATCATCTCTTAAGAGTCTCAAATCATCACTACAGAGCCACAAATCATCACCAAAGAGCCACAAATCATCACAAAAGTGCCTAAAATCATCACAAAAGAGCCTCAAATCATCTCTTAAGAGCCTCAAATCAACACTAAAGAGCCTCAAATCATATCTTAAGAGCCTCAAATCATCACAAAAGAGCCTTAAATCATCACTAAAGAGCCAGAAATATCACTACAGAGCCTCAAATCATCACAAAAGAGCCTCAAATCATCACAAAAGAGCCTTAAATCATATCTTAAGAGCCTCAAATCATCACAAAAGAGTCTCATATCATCACAAAAGAGCCAGAAATATCACTACAGAGCCTCAAATCATCACAAAAGAGCCTAAAATCATCAAAAAAAGTGCCAGAAATATCACAAAAGAGCCTCAAATCAACACAAAAGAGCCTCAAATCATCAAAAAAGTGCCAGAAATATCACTAAAGAGCCTCAAATCATCACAAAAGAGCCACAAATCATCACAAAAGTGCCTCAAATCATCACAAAAGAGCCTCAAATCAACACAAAAGAGCCTCAAATCATATCTTAAGCGCCTCAAATCATCACAAAAGAGCCAGAAATATCACTACAGAGCCTCAAATCATCACAAAAGAGCCTCAAATCATCAACAAAGAGCCACAAATCATCAGTAAAGAGCCTCAAATCATCACAAAAGAACCACAAATCATCAGTAAAGAGACTCAAATCATCACAAAAGAGCCACAAATCATCACAAAAGTGCCTAAAATCATCACAAAAGAGCCACAAATCATTAGTAAAGAGCCTCAAATCAACACTAAAGAGCCTCAAATCATATCTTAAGAGCCTCAAATCATCACAAAAGAGCCTTAAATCATCAAAAAAGTGCCAGATATATCACAAAAGAGCCTCAAATCAACACAAAAGAGCCTAAAATCATCAAAAAAGTGCCAGAAATATCACTAAAGAGCCTCAAATCATCACAAAAGAGCCTCAAATCATCACAAAAGAGCCTCAAATCATCACAAAAGAGCCTCAAATCATCTCTTAAGAGCCTCAAATCAACACTAAAGAGCCTCAAATCATATCTTAAGAGCCTCAAATCATCACAAAAGAGCCTTAAATCATCACTAAAGAGCCAGAAATATCACTACAGAGCCTCAAATCATCACAAAAGAGCCTCAAATCATCACAAAAGAGCCTTAAATCATCACAAAAGAGCCTAAAATTATCTCTTAAGAGTCTCAAATCATCACAAAAGAGCCTCAAATCATCACCAAAGAGCCACAAATCTTCACCAAAGAGCCACAAATCATCACAAAAGAGCCTCAAATCATCAGTAAAGAGCCTCAAATCATCAGTAAAGAGCCTCAAATCATCAGTAAAGAGCCTCAAACTATCAGTAAAGAGCCTCAAATCATCAGTAAAGAGCCTCAAACTATCAGTAAAGAGCCTCAAATCATCAGTAAAGAGCCTCAAACTATCAGTAAAGAGCCTCAAATCATCAGTAAAGAGCCTCAAATCATCACAAAAGAACCACAAATCATCAGTAAAGAGACTCAAATCATCACAAAAGAGCCACAAATCATCACAAAAGTGCCTAAAATCATCACAAAAGAGCCACAAATCATTAGTACAGAGCCTCAAATCAACACTAAAGAGCCTCAAATCATATCTTAAGAGCCTCAAATCATCACAAAAGAGCCTTAAATCATCAAAAAAGTGCCAGAAATATCACAAAAGAGCCTCAAATCAACACAAAAGAGCCTAAAATCATCAAAAAAGTGCCAGAAATATCACTAAAGAGCCTCAAATCATCACAAAAGAGCCTCAAATCATCACAAAAGAGCCTCAAATCATCACAAAAGAGCCTCAAATCATCTCTTAAGAGCCTCAAATCAACACTAAAGAGCCTCAAATCATATCTTAAGAGCCTCAAATCATCACAAAAGAGCCTTAAATCATCACTAAAGAGCCAGAAATATCACTACAGAGCCTCAAATCATCACAAAAGAGCCTCAAATCATCACAAAAGAGCCTTAAATCATCACAAAAGAGCCTCAAATCATCTCTTAAGAGTCTCAAATCATCACAAAAGAGCCTCAAATCATCACCAAAGAGCCACAAATCTTCACCAAAGAGCCACAAATCATCACCAAAGAGCCACAAATCATCACAAAAGAGCCTCAAATCATCAGTAAAGAGCCTCAAATCATCAGTAAAGAGCCTCAAATCATCACCAAAGAGCCTCAAATCATCAGTAAAGAGCCTCAAACTATCAGTAAAGAGCCTCAAATCATCAGTAAAGAGCCTCAAACTATCAGTAAAGAGCCTCAAATCATCAGTAAAGAGCCTCAAACTATCAGTAAAGAGCCTCAAATCATCAGTAAAGAGCCTCAAATCATCACCAAAGAGCCACACACTGAGTATCACTGTCTCACGAGTCCAACAGAGGTAGGATGATGTTGTCTGCTTTTCACCATTCACTACTGTGAAATACGAATTTGAAGGATAAGTGCACAAACAGGACCTGATGTGAGGACAAATGTGGGATTCAGCCTCGTCTCCAAGCATGCACAGATCCTAACACAGCTAAGAAGACTGCTGTTAAACACCCACACTGAAACATGGTCGTAGAAGGGGGGGGCAACAGAGTGACTCATTAAAGCATGTAGATCTGGATCCTTCTCTCACTGACCCAGCTCAGACCGAGGTCATGGTCTGCTCTTTAACATCTCCGTCTAGACTTGAGCCCGTTAGCGAGTCTCCTTCCCTGACCTCAGAGGAACAATTAGCCTGTAAATACCTGCTGCTCACAGCTGTCCCTGCTGCTGCAGCTGGGCGTCTCCGAGGGTAACAGAAGGTCCCTGAACGCAACATAAAGACTCTGAGCACCACTCTGCTGCTGGGTTTGGTTTCTCACACTGAGCTCAGCGTTCACAAGTCAAAATAAACTCCTACAGCAGCTCGTCCCACACAGACACGGCTGTGATGGACGCTCTGATCCAGCTAACAAGGGCAATGAAAATATACAGACAAAAAAAAGGCTGACAATTAAAGCCAACTGTATGAGTGTGGGAAACAAATTGATTAATGTGACTTTCAATGGATAGTTTCTAAGGTCAAAGTTTCCCTCTTTAAGGTTTTCTGGGGGAGTAATATTTCAGATAAAGTTAAAAAAGAGCCACAAATCATCACAAGAGAGCCAGGCATTGAGTATCACTACTCTAAGCTCTTTAGATGTTCTCATAACGTCTCATGTTGTCTGGGTTTATCTTGTGTAGGTTCCTGACCTTGAGTGTTCTCCTAATGTTGTTCTACTGTCATTAACCCTTGTGTAGGTTCCTGACCTTGAGTGTTCTCCTAATGTTGTTCTACTGTCATTAACCCTTGTTTGGGTTCTGTAGCTTCATTTTTCTGCATGTCAAAGAACTTTGTTAACCCTTGTTTGTAAAGCTGCTATAAAAGGTTTTTATAAATAACCTGAGGCTTCGACCTTTGTTCTAATAATGCATTGATTTTTTTTATTTTATTTTATGGTGACTGAGCGCAGGTACCAGATCATGAAAGCCTTTATATTCTAGATCTCTGTATTTATTGTGAGGAGGGAAAACTCACCAACTGTGTGGTTTCTCCTACATTTGCATTGATTTCCATCTGGTAGTCTGCCACTACCAATAACACCTCAGCGCTGAGGCTCAGCAGCCAGCCAACGCCTCCATGTCAGCCAGGTTCAGTCAGAAACCGCTGCTCCACTTTTCCATCATAAAGGCAAACCATCCTCTCATGAACCTACAGTTCCTGTTATTAAAAATCAAACGCCATAAAAAGGAGCTGAACAACACCAGCCAGGTGATTTTGGGGTGCTGGTCTTGGTTTTTGCTGACAGTGAGATCATGATACAGATCATATTTGATGGTTTAGTTAATGATCGGTCCACATAGCTCTGTAGTGTACATGGATGACCTACAGGGGGCAGTGTAACCTGACTACATCATGTTCTGACCTCTGTAGTTTAACAGAACAGAAACCTTCCAACGAGCAACACAACCAGCATCCTACAGTCAGGACAGCTAAGCTACGCAGAGGGATCACTGCTTCATGCTACATGTGCTACATGTGCTACACGTGTTACACATGCTACATGTGCTACATATGCTATACGTGCTACATGTACTACACATGATACATGTGCTTCACATGCCACACATGCTACATGTGTTCCATGTGCTACATGTTTTCCATGTGCTACATGTGCTACACATGCTACATGTGCTACATATGTCCATTCAGCAACACAATCAGAAACAGACTGATGACATCTTTCAGCGCAGACACAGAGATCAATAAAACAGATTCTGAAAAATTTGAATATTTCATGAGTTTTCTGCTCTGCTGCTTTGTCAGTTTAGTTCAGATTTACCTAAATGCTTCCTTTTAGTTTAGTTTTTATGGATTTTAATGTTTTTTTCAGTAATGCGGGAATGGTGTCAGGGGTAAGACTCAAACGGCCCAGAAATATTAAACATTAAACTATTATACATTTATATAAGCTTTATGTTTGGAGGTTCCTCCAGCGGTCATACAACAAACCTAAATACTGATTTCTTTTCACTTTACAGGGTCAGAGGTTAAACTAGAGGTAGACATGTTTGACAACACGTAAATAAAACCTTAAGCCATTCCTGCATCAGCTGATCATCAACCAGCTGATCATCTATCAGCTGATCATCAACCAGCTGATCATCTATCAGCTGATCATCTATCAGCTGATCATCAACCAGCTGATCATCTATCAGCTGATCATCTATCAGCTGATCATCAACCAGCTGATCATCTATCAGCTGATCATCTATCAGCTGATCATCAACCAGCTGATCATCTATCAGCTGATCATCTATCAGCTGATCATCAACCAGCTGATCATCTATCAGCTGATCATCAACCAGCTGATCATCTATCAGCTGATCATCAACCAGCTGATCAACAATCAGCTGATCATCAACCAGCTGATCATCAACCAGCTGATCATCAATCAGGTGATCAACAATCAGCTGATCATCAACCAGCTGATCATCAACCAGCTGATCATCAACCAGCTGATCATCAACCAGCTGATCAACAATCAGCTGATCATCAACCAGCTGATCATCAACCAGCTGATCATCAACCAGCTGATCATCAACCAGCTGATCATCTATCAGCTGATCATCTATCAGCTGATCATCTATCAGCTGATCATCAACCAGCTGTCAGGAGGTATAATCAGCTGATTGTGCTAGCGTAAATGTAAACTGTATTTATTCTAAACAAATCATACAAAAAAGTTTAGAAATATCAGCATTTCCAATATCCACAAAAATCCCTCTCTGTGCATCCCTAGGCAGTGTTCATTTTGTGTGTGCAACATTATATTCATGAATGTCAGGATAATGGGGGTCCCTGATCTCTTTAGGAGGTCCAGCTCTAGCCAATCAGAATCAAGCAGCATTTATCATTTATGATAAATCAGGGTGAGACAGAGTCGTCAATATACGATAAAATCTATGCAATTAATACTTTCTTTACATTCTCTAATCCTGAAAGTGACATAAAAAAATCCACTCCTGTTAAACAAACGACAGAATAATGAACACATGAGTGCTCAGGATTTCCATCAACAAATAAATAACTCGGTTTTTAGATGAACGGATGCTAAACTCTATAAGAACTCATACATTTAGCTGCAAAAGCAGTACTTATTTATCTAACTAACATCATTTAAAGCAGGGGTGTCAAACTCAACCACAGCAGGGACCAAAGTCTGGATTCATGTCTAACCTGAGGGACTAACAGGGTCCAGATTTAACCAGAAGCTGTCAACCGTGTTTTCACAGGTAAACAGTGATGATAAGTGATTTTAAGATTTTTTAAAAAGTCAGAATGATTAAATGTTACAGCATCAATGTTACTGTGTGTCCATGTCAAATACATGCTAAATACATTTTAAATAAATTAATAAATAAATGCCACATAAATAAATAAATGAGTTAGAGGCCCAAAATCTGACATAAAAAGTCAGATTAGAAGTACAAAGTTAAAGAGAAAATAAGGTTTTTAAAAGGCAAATATATGAGATACAGAGTTAAAATCATGAGTTTAAAGGTCAAAATATGAGAAAAAATTCTAGATCAGGAGTTTAAAAGTGAAAATATGGGATTAAAAGTCACGGTTAGGAGTTTAAAAGGTCACAAGATGATTTAAACTTTAAAAAAATGTGAACCTTAAAGGTCAAAATATGAGAGAAAAGGTCAAAATTATGAATTTAAAAGGTCAAAATATGAAATAAAAAGTCATAATCCTTACTTTAGGTTATAATCTTGGGATGCCAAATGAAAATAGGAAATGAAAACAAATTAATTTTTTGCTCTCATGCTTGACATTTATCTATTTCTATTCTCTACTTTTTCAGATTTTTAAAACTTAACAAGGATTTTTTTTAATCTTCAAGGTTAAATTTACATTTTTATACTGGAGGAAATCTGCAGACCTCATTCTGGTGAGCCACCTCTAATTTAGATATGATCTAGTGGGCCGGGTAAAACTGCACTGAGGGCCACATTTGGCCCCCAGGTCATGAGTTTGACACCCGTGATTTAAAGCCACACCAGCCAAAAACAAGATGAGACAAAAAAGAGCTAAAAAATGTCCCTTTTTTCAGTTTTAGTTGATAAATTCAGCCAAATCTGAAATATAATTTATTTTTCCTCCTGTATTTTGATGCAATATGAAGATAATCTGTGTAAATGATTAAATTTCTCCCTGATTTCTGAATGAAGAAGCGTCAGAGAGGCAGAAGTAACCATCATAAATGAGGTGAGCATCATCTTACCTGCTCAGAACTGCAGGACGCTCTCTCTCTCTCCCTGTAAGCCCGTCTCAGAGATGTTTCTGTTGTTGACTGACCAGCAGCAGCAGAGGATGAGGACTGGACAGAGAGGGGGGAGAGAGAGAGAGAGAGAGAGAGAGAGAGAGGGGAGGAGAGCCGTAAAATTTTCTCATAGTTGAAGAATTTTTCCTCTCTCTCTCTGATGTAACTGGATGTGCTCCACAGGTCCCTCCTGGGCGGAGCATCAGGATGGAAAACATCTGAATTTTTAGATGTTTTTGAGGGGAGAGGGGGGCCTGAGATCTTTTATGTGTTTGGAGGAGTTTGTGTCCTCTGCTGGACTCTTCATGACGTTACTCCTCCTCTCTGGTTGTTTGGAGCTCACGTGCTGATGCTGCTGACAGACCGGCTCTCCATCAGTGGGTGAAGCTGATCCAGAACCTGAGCTAACACACAAACAAACACTCACTGTAGTTTAGTGTTGGATATCAGAGATGATGATCAGAGACAGGCTGGAGCAGATCTACCCAGGCTGGGAGAGGATGGAGAGGATATCAGAGTCTGAACGGTCAAACTACACTGGGAGACTTCAGGAAACCAGAGAGTAGAGCCAAAACACCTCTAGTCTAGACAGGGCTCAGTGAGCTCAAGTCAGGGTGGAGTCTGTGTCCATCCATCCATCCATCATCCATCCATCCATCCATCCATCTATCATCCATCCATCCATCCATCCATCATCCATCCATCCATCCATCATCCATCCATGCATCCATCATCCATCCATCATCCATCCATCCATCCATCCATCCATCATCCATCCATCCATCTATCATCCATCCATCCATCTATCATCCATCCATCCATCCATCCATCATCCATCCATCCATCCATCATCCATCCATCCATCATCCATCCATCCATCATCCATCCATCCATCTATCATCCATCCATCCATCCATCCATCCATCCATCCATCATCCATCCATCCATCCATCATCCATCCATGCATCCATCATCCATCCATCCATCCATCCATCTATCATCCATCCATCCATCCATCCATCTATCATCCATCCATCCATCTATCATCCATCCATCCATCATCCATCCATCCATCCATCCATCATCCATCCATCATCCATCCATCCATCCATCTTCCATCATCCATCCATCCATCCATCCATCTATCATCCATCCATCCATCCATCATCCATCCATCCATCTATCATCCATCCATCCATCATCCATCCATCCATCCATCATCCATCTATCATCCATCCATCCATCTATCATCCATCCATCCATCTATCATCCATCCATCCATCCATCCATCATCCATCCATCCATCCATCATCCATCCATCATCCATCCATCCATCATCCATCCATCTATCATCCATCCATCCATCCATCCATCATCCATCCATCCATCCATCTATCATCCATCCATCCATCCATCCATCCATCATCCATCGTCCATCCATCATCCATCCATCCATCCATCCATCTATCATCCATCCATCCATCATCCATCCATCCATGCATTCATCCATCATCCATCCATCTATCATCCATCCATCCATCATCCATCCATCCATCCATCCATCCATCCATCCATCATCCATCAATTTATCCATCCATCATCCATCCATCATCCATCCATCCATCCATCATCCATCCATCATCCATCCATCCATCATCCATCCATCTATCATCCATCCATCCATCCATCCATCATCCATCCATCCATCCATCTATCATCCATCCATCCATCATCCATCCATCTATCATCCATCCATCCATCCATCCATCCATCCATCATCCATCAATTTATCCATCCATCATCCATCCATCATCCATCCATCCATCCATCATCCATCCATCCATCCATCCATCCATCCATCCATCTATCATCCATCCATCATCCATCCATCCATCCATCATCCATCCATCTATATCCATCCATCCATCCATCCATCATCCATCCATCCATCTATCATCCATCCATCCATCCATCCATCCATCCATCCATCCATCATCAATCAATCCATCCATCAATCCATCTACCATCCATCCATCCATCCATCCATCATCCATCCATCCATCTATCATCCATCCATCCATCAATCATCAATCAATCCATCCATCTATCATCCATCCATCCATCCATCCATCCATCCATCATCCATCTATCCATCCATCCATCCATCCATCCATGCATTATCCACCCATCCATCCATCCATCCATCCACTCAAGCATCCATCCATCCATCATCTATCTTTTCATAATCCATCAATGCATCCATCCATCCATCCATCATCCATCTGACATCCATCTATCATTAATCATGCATCCATCAACCATCCATCATCCATCTGACCATCCATCCATCATTAGTCATCCATCCATCATCCATCCATCCAACCATCCATCCATCATCCATCCATCATTAATTATCTGCATATCATCCATCCATCATCCACTCATCCATCATCCATCCATCCATCATCCACTCATCCATCCATCATCCATCCATCCATCCATCCATCCATCATCATCCATCCGAACATCCATCTATCATTAATCATGCGTCCATCAATCATCCATCATCCATCCATCCATCACCCATCATTAATCATCCTTCCATCATCCATCCATCATCCATCCAAACATCCATCCATCATCCATCATCTACCCATCATCCATCTATCCATCATCCATCATTAATCATCCGTCCATCATCCATCCATCATCCATCCATCACTAATCCATCCATCCATCATCCATCCATCCATGCATCCATCCATCCATCCATCATCCATCCATCATCCATCCATCCATCCATCATCCATCCATCACTAATCCATCCATCCATCATCCATCCATGCATTCATCCATCCATCCATCCATCCATCCATCCTCGATCCATCCATCCATCTATCATCCATCCATCCATCCATCCATCCATCCATCCATCCATCCATCATCCATCCATCATCCATCCATTATCCATCAATCCATCCATCCATCCATCCATCATCCATCAATTTATCCATCCATCATCCATCCATCCATCCATCCATCCATCCATCATCCATCCATCCATCATCCATCCATCCATCAATCCATCCATCCATCTATCATCCATCCATTATCCATCCATCCATCATCCATCAATTTATCCATCCATCATCCATCCATCCATCCATCCATCCATCCATCATCCATCCATCCATCATCCATTCATCCATCAATCCATCCATCCATCTATCATCCATCCATAATCCATCCATCCATCCATCATCCATCCATCCATCCATCATCCATCCATCCATCCATCTATATCCATCCATCCATCATCCATCATCCATCCATCCATCATCCATCTATCATCCATCCATCCATCCATCCATCCATCCATCATCCATCCATCCATCCATCATCAATCAATCCATCCATCCATCTATCATCCATCCATCCATCCATCCATCCATCCATCATCCATCCATCTATCATCCATCCATCCATCCATCCATCCATCCATCCATCATCAATCAATCCATCCATCCATCCATCTATCATCCATCCATCCATCCATCCATCATCCATCCATCCATCCATCCATCATCCATCTGACATCCATCTATCATTAATCATGCATCCATCAACCATCCATCATCCATCTGACCATCCATCCATCATTAGTCATCCATCCATCATCCATCCATCCAACCATCCATCCATCATCCATCCATCATTAATTATCTGTATATCATCCATCCATCATCCACTCATCCATCATCCATCCATCCATCATCCATCCATCCATCCATCATCCATCCATCCATCCATCTATCATCCATCCATCCATCATCCATCCATCTATCATCCATCCATCCATCCATCCATCCATCCATCCATCATCCATCAATTTATCCATCCATCATCCATCCATCATCCATCCATCCATCCATCATCCATCCATCCATCCATCCATCCATCCATCCATCTATCATCCATCCATCATCCATCCATCCATCCATCATCCATCCATCTATATCCATCCATCCATCCATCCATCATCCATCCATCCATCTATCATCCATCCATCCATCCATCCATCCATCCATCCATCAATCCATCATCAATCAATCCATCCATCAATCCATCTACCATCCATCCATCCATCCATCCATCATCCATCCATCCATCTATCATCCATCCATCCATCAATCATCAATCAATCCATCCATCTATCATCCATCCATCCATCCATCCATCCATCCATCATCCATCTATCCATCCATCCATCCATCCATCCATGCATTATCCACCCATCCATCCATCCATCCATCCACTCAAGCATCCATCCATCCATCATCTATCTTTTCATAATCCATCAATGCATCCATCCATCCATCCATCATCCATCTGACATCCATCTATCATTAATCATGCATCCATCAACCATCCATCATCCATCTGACCATCCATCCATCATTAGTCATCCATCCATCATCCATCCATCCAACCATCCATCCATCATCCATCCATCATTAATTATCTGCATATCATCCATCCATCATCCACTCATCCATCATCCATCCATCCATCATCCACTCATCCATCCATCATCCATCCATCCATCCATCCATCCATCATCATCCATCCGAACATCCATCTATCATTAATCATGCGTCCATCAATCATCCATCATCCATCCATCCATCACCCATCATTAATCATCCTTCCATCATCCATCCATCATCCATCCAAACATCCATCCATCATCCATCATCTACCCATCATCCATCTATCCATCATCCATCATTAATCATCCGTCCATCATCCATCCATCATCCATCCATCACTAATCCATCCATCCATCATCCATCCATCCATGCATCCATCCATCCATCCATCATCCATCCATCATCCATCCATCCATCCATCCATCCATCATCCATCCATCACTAATCCATCCATCCATCATCCATCCATGCATTCATCCATCCATCCATCCATCCATCCATCCATCCTCGATCCATCCATCCATCTATCATCCATCCATCCATCCATCCATCCATCCATCCATCCATCATCCATCCATCATCCATCCATTATCCATCAATCCATCCATCCATCCATCCATCATCCATCAATTATCCATCCATCATCCATCCATCCATCCATCCATCCATCATCCATCCATCCATCATCCATCCATCCATCAATCCATCCATCCATCTATCATCCATCCATTATCCATCCATCCATCATCCATCAATTTATCCATCCATCATCCATCCATCCATCCATCCATCCATCCATCCATCATCCATCCATCCATCATCCATTCATCCATCAATCCATCCATCCATCTATCATCCATCCATTATCCATCCATCCATCCATCATCCATCCATCCATCCATCATCATCCATCCATCATCCATCCATCCATCATCCATCAATTTATCCATCCATCATCCATCCATCCATCCATCCATCCATCATCCATCCATGCATTCATCCATCCATCCATCCATCCATCCATCCATCTATCATCCATCCATCCATCCATCCATCCATCTATCTATCATCCATGTCTCTCTTCATCATCATCATCCATCAATTTATCCATCCATCCATCATCCATTTGACATCCATCTATCACTAATCATGCATCCATCAACCATCCATCATCCATCTGACCATCCATCCATCATTAGTCATCCATCCATCATCCATCCATCCATCATCCATCAATTTATCCATCCATCATCCATCCATCCATCCATCCATCCATCATCCATCCATGCATTCATCCATCCATCCATCCATCCATCCATCCATCTATCATCCATCCATCCATCCATCCATCCATCTATCTATCATCCATGTCTCTCTTCATCATCATCATCCATCAATTTATCCATCCATCATCCATCCATCCATCCATCTATCATCCATCATCATCATCCATCCACCCATCCATCCATCCATCATCCATCCATCCATCCATCCATCCATCTATCATCCATGTCTCTCTTCATCATCATCATTCATCAGGAACATTAAACTGCAGCTCCTTCATTCATTCATATCTTTCTGACACGTCTTTATTTGAAGGTCTTGAAAGTTCTGGTACTTTTTATAACAGAGCATTAATTGATCTAAATCAAGTGGCATCAATAAAAGAGGACCTTTGGGTAATCTCAGTAAAGTTTGTCAGAGAGACAGACCAATAAAGACATGAGCGTCACACTGCTCTCTCTATTTCTTCTGTATCCTCTACATGTCTGACATTATTCAGCTCAGATAATTCAGCGTTCTTCATGATGTTCAGAGAGAAGCTCAAAGGTTGAACTTCAGACGCTCAGACGTGGACTGAAACTGATCAGGTTTATTAACCCTCGACTTTACTACATGACTGACCTCTGACTAACCTCTGCCTCTTTAGACTTGCCTTCATGGTTAAAACTAGGATCTCATTAACTCATCTATTCATGAAGTCACATGTCTCAGAAACCTACCAGGAAGCTGCACAGGAAGTTTATCACTGTTCTAACAGCATTTCTGCTCAGTGAGACGGTTTCTCTCCATTTAAACCAGTGATACTCAACATGTGGCTATGTCTATGTGTATGTCTTAATATGGAATATTATTCCCCAGGAAAACCTTAGAAAAGGAAAATTTGACTTCAGAAATCATCCATTGTAAGTCACATTAATCAGTTTGTTTCCCACACTTACACAGAAGCTATAATTGTCAAACTCTGCTTTAGTCCTCATATACCCATTGCCCTAATTTTCAACGTTTCACTACGTCAATCCCATTTTGCCACCTGAAACTCATTTTTTACAACTTTTCTTCCATTTTGCCACCTGAAACTCATTTTTTACAACTTTTCTCCCATTTTGCCACCTGAAACTCATTTTTTACAACTTTTCTCCCATTTTGCCACCTGAAACTCATTTCTTTCTACTTTTCTCCCATTTTGCCACCTGAAACTCATTTTTTACAACTTTTCTCCCATTTTTGTCACCTGAAACTCATTTTTTACAACTTTTCTCCATTTTTTGCCACCTGAAACTCATTTTTTACAACTTTTCTCCCATTTTGCCACCTGTAACTCATTTTTTACAACTTTTCTCCATTTTTTGCAACCTGAAACTCATTTTTTACAACTTTTCTCCCATTTTGCCACTTGTAACTCATTTTTTACAACTTTTCTCCCATTTTGCCACCTGTAACTCATTTTTTACAACTTTTCTCCCATTTTGCCACTTGTAACTCATTTCTTTCTACTTTTCACCCATTTTTGCCACCTGTAACTCATTTTTTGTTACTTCTCACCCATTTTTGCCAGCTGTAACTCATTTTTTTGTTACTTCTCACCCATTTTTGCCAGCTGTAACTCATTTTTTGTTACTTCTCACCCATTTTTGCCAGCTGTAACTCATTTTTTGTTACTTCTCACCCATTTTTGCCAGCTGTAACTCATTTTTTACAACTTTTCTCCCATTTTGCCACCTGAAACTCATTTTTTACAACTTTTCTCCCATTTTGCCACCTGAAACTCATTTTTTACAACTTTTCTCCCATTTAGCCACCTGTAACTCATTTTTTGTTACTTCTCACCCATTTTTGCCACCTGTAACTCATTTTTTGTTACTTCTCACCCATTTTTGCCAGCTGTAACTCATTTTTTACAACTTTTCTCCCATTTTGCCACCTGAATATCATTTTTTACAACTTTTCTCCCATTTTGCCACCTGAAACTCATTTTTTACAACTTTTCTCCATTTTTTGCAACCTGAAACTAATTTTTTACAACTTTTCTCCCATTTTGCCACCTGAAACTCATTTTTTACAACTTTTCTCCCATTTTGCCACTTGTAACTCATTTTTTACTACTTTTCACCCATTTTTGCCACCTGTAACTCATTTTTTGCTACTTTTCACCCATTTTTGCCACCTGAAACTCATTTTTTACAACTTTTCTCCCATTTTGCCACCTGAAACTCATTTTTTACAACTTTTCTCCCATTTTGCCACCTGAAACTCATTTTTTACAACTTTTCTCCATTTTTTGCAACCTGAAACTCATTTTTTACAACTTTTCTCCCATTTTGCCACCTGAAACTCATTTTTTGCTACTTTTCTCCCATTTTGCCACCTGAAACTCATTTTTTACAACTTTTCTCCCATTTTGCCACCTGAAACTCATTTCTTTCTACTTTTCACCCATTTTTGCAACCTGTAACTCATTTTTTACAACTTTTCACCCATTTTTGCAACCTGTAACTCATTTTTTACAACTTTTCACCCATTTTTGCAACCTGTAACTCATTTTTTACAACTTTTCTCCCATTTTGCCACCTGTAACTCATTTCTTTCTACTTTTCACCCATTTTTGCAACCTGTAACTCATTTTTTACAACTTTTCACCCATTTTTGCAACCTGTAACTCATTTTTTACAACTTTTCTCCCATTTTGCCAGCTGTAACTCATTTTTTACTTCTCACCCATTTTTGCCACCTGTAACTCATTTTTTGTTACTTCTCACCCATTTTTGCCAGCTGTAACTCATTTTTTACTTCTCACCCATTTTTGCCACCTGTAACTCATTTTTTTGTTACTTCTCACCCATTTTTGCCACCTGTAACTCATTTTTTGTTACTTCTCACCCATTTTTGCCACCTGTAACTCATTTTTTACAACTTTTCTCCCATTTTGCCACCTGTAACTCATTTTTTGCTACTTTCCACCCATTTTTGCCACCTGTAACTCATTTTTTGCTACTTTTCACCCATTTTTGCAACCTGTAACTCATTTTTTACAACTTTTCACCCATTTTCGCCACTTGTAACTCATTTCTTTCTACTTTTCACCCATTTTTGCAACCTGTAACTCATTTTTTACAACTTTTCTCCCATTTTGCCACTTGTAACTCATTTCTTTCTACTTTTCACCCATTTTTGCAACCTGTAACTCATTTTTTACAACTTTTCACCCATTTTTGCAACCTGTAACTCATTTCTTTCTACTTTTCTCCCATTTTGCCACCTGTAACTCATTTTTTGCTACTTTTCACCCATTTTTGCCACCTGTAACTCATTTTTTACAACTTTTCTCCCATTTTGCCACCTGAAACTCATTTTTTACAACTTTTCTCCCATTTTTGCCACCTGAAACTCATTTTTTGCCACTTTTCTCCCATTTTTGCCACCTGAAACTCATTTTTTGCTACTTTTCACCCATTTTTGCCACCTGTAACTCATTTTTTGCTACTTTTCACCCATTTTTGCAACCTGTAACTCATTTTTTACAACTTTTCTCCCATTTTGCCACCTGAAACTCATTTTTTACAACTTTTCTCCCATTTTGCCACCTGAAACTCATTTTTTACAACTTTTCTCCCATTTTGCCACCTGAAACTCATTTTTTACAACTTTTCTCCCATTTTTGCTACCTGAAACTCATTTTTTGCCACTTTTCTCCCATTTTGCCACTTGTAACTCATTTTTTACAACTTTTCTCCCATTTTTGCCACCTGTAACTCATTTTTTGCTACATTTCTCCCATTTTGCCACCTGAAACTCATTTTTAACCACTTTTCTCCAATTTTTGCCACCTGTTACACATTTTTTTCCACTTTTCACCCATTTCCAACCTGTAACTCATTTTTTACAACTTTTCTCCCATTTTTGCAACCTGTAACTCATTTTTTGCTACATTTCTCCCATTTTTGCCACCTGAAACTCATTTCTTACAACTTTTCTCCCATTTTTGCAACCTGTAACTCATTTTTTGCTACATTTCTCCCATTTTTGCCACCTGAAACTCATTTCTTACAACTTTTCTCCCATTTTTGCCACCTGTAACTCATTTTTTGCTACATTTCTCCCATTTTGCCACCTGAAACTCATTTTTTACAACTTTTCTCCCATTTTGCCACCTGAAACTCATTTTTTACAACTTTTCTCCCATTTTTGCTACCTGAAACTAATTTTTTGCCACTTTTCTCCCATTTTGCCACCTGAAACTCATTTTTTACAACTTTTCTACCATTTTTGCCACCTGAAACTCATTTTTTGCCACTTTTCTCCCATTTTTGCCACCTGAAACTCATTTTTTGCTACTTTTCACCCATTTTTGCTACCTGTAACTCATTTTTTGCTACTTTTCACCCATTTTTGCAACCTGTAACTCATTTTTTACAACTTTTCTCCCATTTTGCCACCTGAAACTCATTTTTTACAACTTTTCTCCCATTTTGCCACCTGAAACTCATTTTTTACAACTTTTCTCCCATTTTGCCACCTGAAACTCATTTTTACAACTTTTCTCCCATTTTTGCTACCTGAAACTCATTTTTTGCCACTTTTCTCCCATTTTGCCACTTGTAACTCATTTTTTACAACTTTTCTCCCATTTTTGCCACCTGTAACTCATTTTTTGCTACATTTCTCCCATTTTGCCACCTGTAACTCATTTTTTACAACTTTTCTCCCATTTTGCCACCTGAAACTCATTTTTTGCCACTTTTCTCCCATTTTGCCACTTGTAACTCATTTTTTACAACTTTTCTCCCATTTTTGCCACCTGTAACTCATTTTTTGCTACATTTCTCCCATTTTGCCACCTGAAACTCATTTTTAACCACTTTTCTCCAATTTTTGCCACCTGTTACACATTTTTTTCCACTTTTCACCCATTTCCAACCTGTAACTCATTTTTTACAACTTTTCTCCCATTTTTGCAACCTGTAACTCATTTTTTGCTACATTTCTCCCATTTTTGCCACCTGAAACTCATTTCTTACAACTTTTCTCCCATTTTTGCAACCTGTAACTCATTTTTTGCTACATTTCTCCCATTTTGCCACCTGAAACTCATTTTTTACAACTTTTCTCCCATTTTGCCACCTGAAACTCATTTTTTACAACTTTTCTCCCATTTTTGCTACCTGAAACTCATTTTTTGCCACTTTTCTCCCATTTTGCCACCTGAAACTCATTTTTTACAACTTTTCTACCATTTTTGCCACCTGAAACTCATTTTTTGCCACTTTTCTCCCATTTTTGCCACCTGAAACTCATTTTTTGCTACTTTTCACCCATTTTTGCCACCTGTAACTCATTTTTTGCTACTTTTCACCCATTTTTGCAACCTGTAACTCATTTTTTACAACTTTTCTCCCATTTTGCCACCTGAAACTCATTTTTTACAACTTTTCTCCCATTTTGCCACCTGAAACTCATTTTTTACAACTTTTCTCCCATTTTGCCACCTGAAACTCATTTTTTACAACTTTTCTCCCATTTTTGCTACCTGAAACTCATTTTTTGCCACTTTTCTCCCATTTTGCCACTTGTAACTCATTTTTTACAACTTTTCTCCCATTTTTGCCACCTGTAACTCATTTTTTGCTACATTTCTCCCATTTTGCCACCTGAAACTCATTTTTAACCACTTTTCTCCAATTTTTGCCACCTGTTACACATTTTTTTCCACTTTTCACCCATTTCCAACCTGAAACTCATTTTTTGCCACTTTTCTCCCATTTTTGCCACCTGTAACTCATTTTTTACAACTTTTCTCCCATTTTTGCAACCTGTAACTCATTTTTTGCTACATTTCTCCCATTTTTGCCACCTGAATCTCCCATTTTTGCAACCTGTAACTCATTTTTTGCTACATTTCTCCCATTTTGCCACCTGAAACTCATTTTTTACAACTTTTCTCCCATTTTGCCACCTGAAACTCATTTTTTACAACTTTTCTCCCATTTTTGCTACCTGAAACTAATTTTTTGCCACTTTTCTCCCATTTTGCCACCTGAAACTCATTTTTTACAACTTTTCTCCCATTTTTGCTACCTGAAACTAATTTTTTGCCACTTTTCTCCCATTTTGCCACCTGAAACTCATTTTTTGCTACATTTCTCCCATTTTTGCCACCTGAAACTCATTTTTTGCTACATTTCTCCCATTTTTGCCACCTGAAACTCATTTTTTGCTACATTTCTCCCATTTTTGCCACCTGAAACTCATTTCTTTCTACTTTTCACCCATTTTTGCCACCTGTAACTCATTTTTTGCTACTTTTCTCCCATTTTTGCCACCTGTAACTCATTTTTTGCTACTTTTCTCCCATTTTTGCCACCTGTAACTCATTTTTTACAACTTTTCTCCCATTTTGCCACCTGAAACTCATTTTTAACCACTTTTCTCCAATTTTTGCCACCTGTTACACATTTTTTTCCACTTTTCACCCATTTCCAACCTGTAACTCATTTTTTGCTACTTCTCACCCATTTTTACTTCCTTTGACTCATTTGTTGCCAATTTTCTCCCATTTTTTTTCCACCTGTAACTCATTTTCTCCACTGTCCTCTAATTTTGTGTCACCTGAAACTCATTTTTTGCCACTTTTCACCCATTTTTATCCACCTGTGCCTTATTTCTTCCACTTTTCTCCCATTTTCTCTCGCCTGAAACTAATTTGTTGCCACTTTTCACCACTTAGTTTGTGGCTCTTGCAAATGTTTGTTTCAACAGTTTGGTTCTTTGGTAGAGCAGGGTTAACTAACACTGGTTTAAATGTTCTCCATGACGGCCTGCAGTGTGAGGTCCACATTGGTGATTAAGGCTAACTAATCAGCAACTGAGGATCAATCAGTTTTATTATCAGGTTTGTTATCAGGTTTATTATCATTATCAGGTTTATTATCAGGTTTATGATCAGGTTTATTATCAGGTTTATTATCAGGTTTATGATCATGTTTATTATCAGGTTTATTATCAGGTTTATTATCAGGTTTATTATCCGGTTTATGATCAGGTTTATAATCTGGTTTATGATCAGGTTTATGATCTGGTTTATTATCATTATCAGGTTTATGATCAGGTTTATGATCTGGTTTATTATCATTATCAGGTTTATAATCTGGTTTATGATCAGGTTTATGATCTGGTTTATGATCAGGTTTATGATCTGGTTTATTATCATTATCAGGTTTATGATCAGGTTTATGATCAGGTTTGTTATCAGGTTTATTATCATTATCAGGTTTATTATCTGGTTTATGATCAGGTTTGTTATCAGGTTTATTATCAGGTTTGTTATCATTATCAGGTTTATGATCAGGTTTATGATCTGGTTTATGATCAGGTTTATGATCTGGTTTATGATCAGGTTTATTATCTGGTTTATGATCATTATCAGGTTTATGATCAGGTTTGTTATCAGGTTTATTATCTGGTTTATTATCATTATCAGGTTTATGATCAGGTTTATTATCTGGTTTATTATCAGGTTTATTATCATTATCAGGTTTATGATCAGGTTTATTATCTGGTTTATTATCAGGTTTATTATCATTATCAGGTTTATTATCAGGTTTATTATCTGGTTTATTATCAGGTTTATTATCTGGTTTATTATCAGGTTTATTATCAGGTTTATTATCTGTTTTTTTTTTATCAGGTTTATTATCTGGTTTATTATCAGGTTTATTATCTGTTTTTTTAATCAGGTTTATTATCTGGTTTATTATCAGGTTTATTATCTGGTTTATTATCAGGTTTATTATCTGTTTTTTTATCAGGTTTATTATCAGGTTTATTATCTGTTTTTTTATCAGGTTTATTATCTGGTTTATTATCAGGTTTATTATCTGTTTTTTTAATCAGGTTTATTATCTGGTTTATTATCAGGTTTATTATCTGGTTTATTATCAGGTTTATTATCAGGTTTATTATCTGTTTTTTTATCAGGTTTATTATCTGTTTTTTTAATCAGGTTTATTATCTGGTTTATTATCTGGTTTATTATCAGGTTTATTATCTGTTTTTTTAATCAGGTTTATTATCTGGTTTATTATCTGGTTTATTATCAGGTTTATTATCTGTTTTTTTATCAGGTTTATTATCTGGTTTATTATCTGGTTTATTATCAGGTTTATTATCTGTTTTTTTAATCAGGTTTATTATCTGGTTTATTATCAGGTTTATTATCTGTTTTTTTTATCTGGTTTATTATTAGGTTTATTATCATGTTTATTATCAGGTTTATTATCATTATCAGGTTTATGATCAGGTTTATTATCAGGTTTACAGCCTTAAAGCCTGTCAGACTTCCCCCAGGGTAAAACGCCCTCACTGTTCTTCTAATAACACTGACGCTGCAGACTCCATCACTGAATCCTCTCTAACATTGTGCTTTCAAGCGTTTCTCATCTCTACATTTGTTTCTGAAGTTGAAAGTGTGACCAGAGAAGGACCTGGGACAGATATCTGACTGCCTCTATCCCTAACAATCACTCTTTTATAATCACTTTCATAATGGCGTGGTTTTAAAAGCTGCAGTGGTTTGGAGGACGGATCCTTTTTTATTTCTACCTTAATATTTCAGGAGAACACTGTGAGAACATGGGTGGAGGAGAATGACTTTAAAAAGTTAAAATATGTTCAGTCATCCAGCATGAAATCTTTAACCCAATCCCATAAACTTCATTTATAAGGGCCATTTAGAAACATGCATGTTTACCACAGGAACACAGAAACAGAACACCAACAGAGCAGAATAAAAACACCAGGAGGAAGAAATCAAAACCAGTAAGAACACAATTAAACCAATGACAGGGGAAAAACATTCAAAACAAATACAAGCCATAAAAACATCAGGATTCAGTTAAAAGCCAAGAAAAAAAAACAAGTTTTAAGGCGTGTTTTAACAGAGGGTAGGCGCTGCCACTCCCTTTGGGGTTTAGGTGGTTTTTTTTTTTTTTTTAGAGTCTACTTTTGCTGTCAGGAAAGCCTTACACAGGTCAGGAGGAGGATAGTGTACTTTGTTCCCTCGCCAATGTTCAGCAGTGTTTGCTTTATCTTCTTTTCTTTTAATAATTTTTTTATACACATGTGGAATATACTCAGAGAACACTGCATTTCATAGAAGTAAGCTTAATACCACATCAACGTTTAAAATCTGTACTTGGAATGTAAATGGCATTCATACACCGATTAAACGGAGGAAGGTCTTGAATTATCTTCAGAGGGAACAGGTTCACGTAGCCTTGTTACAGGAGACGCACTTAGATGCCAAAGAACATGCTAAATTGCAGCAGGGTGTTTTCAGCTATGTCTTCTCTTCTTTCTCATCTCGGAGCAGGGGCGAGGCTATCTTCATCAGGAAGAATTTGCCCTTTAAATTTATAGACTGCATTCAGGACACAGGGGGGCGCTATGTGATTGTGAGGGGTGTTTTATACGGCGAGGAGATTGCATTTATGAGTACGTACTGTCCCCCTGGTCAGTCGGGAGATTGCTTGCTCACTGCTTTTACCAAATTAGTTAATCTTAATATTTGCTTTTTTCCAAAGTTCACTTTTTTTACCGAAGTACATTCATGCCATACGTGAATTGACTTTTTCTTTGTTCCAAAAGTTATATTGCCATCAGTCACATCCAGTTCTATAGGTAGTATAGTCATATCGGATCACGCTGCGGTCTTTATTCAATGTAGCACTGGGAGTATGTCCAACCAGCCTAGAAGGTGGCACTTTGAATCCTCTATACTGTATGATAAAAAATTTACAACATACTTTGTAGAGGAGTTCAAACTGTTATCAATCCATGCAGCTTCCACAGATGACCCATCATTACTGTGGGAGACATCTAAAGCCTACTCCAGGGGTATAATTACCTCATACACAAAGAGTAAAAGACGACAACACGCTGAACAGAGAGTGATATTAGAATCCAAATTTAAAAAAGCTGAACAAGACTGCCTCATGAAGTCTTCAAATGGTAAACTTAAGGAAATTTCTGCTCTCCGGTCGGCATTAGATTGTTTGTTAACAAATGAGGCAGAGCGTAAAATTAGATTTGCTAAACAAAAATGATATGAACATGGCGATAAGCCGGGAAAATATTTGGCATATCTGACAGAAAAGAAGTCTGATTCCTAAAACATCTCTTCAATTAAAGAAACAAACGGTAGACAATTTTTTGACACAACAACAATTAATAACATATTTAGAAGCTTTTATGAGAATCTATATGACTCGCAGATGTATAATAATAGTCCGGATTCAATGGATGAATTCTTCTCTGGTTTCAGTCTTCCTAGTTTAACAGAGGATCAAAGATCTACTTTGAATTCTCCAGTATCTAGGAAAGAAGTCTGGAAGTGTCAGTCTGGAAAAGCAGCAGGACCCGACGGACTTGGTTCTGAATTCTATAAAGAATTCCAAGACTTATTAGTTGATCCACTTCTAAACATGTACAACGACTCCTTTGTGAAAGGCCTCCTGCCCATGTCTTTGAGGGAAGCTAATATTTCATTGATACTTAAAAATGGGAAACCACCCGAAGACTGTGCCTCGTATCGGCCAGTTTCCTTATTAAACGCTGATTTAAAAATTCTCTCAAGGTGCTAGGGAAGCGTCTGGAAGGGTTACTCCCTTTGCTCATCAGCCAAGACCAAAGTGGCTTTATTAAGGGCTGCAACTCGTACAATAACATGCGTAGGTTGCTGAATGTGATCCAGATTTTTCAACAAGGGTCAATGCGTGGTCTTGTTGTCTCTCTTGATGCTGAAAAGGCCTTCGACCGCGTTGAATGGCCTTTTCTTTTCTATACTCTGCATAGATTTGGTTTGGGTGACAATTTTATACGCTGGATTAAGCGTCTCTATAGCAACCCCTGTTTAGCAGTTCTAACAAATGGCTTGCGGTCGCCTAGCTTTCAGGTTTGGAGGGGTACACGCCAGGGCCGTCCCCTCTGCCCTTTGCTCTTTGCCTTGGCCATCGAACCTTTAGCGGAGGCCATCAGGGTCAAGGAGGACATACGCGGTCTAACTATTGGAGAGAGGAATCATAAGATGACTGTGTATGCTGATGATGTCCTTATTTTTTTGACTCAACCCGAGTTGTCCATACCCTCTCTCATTGAGACTGTTAGTAAATTTAGTGCCATTTCAGGTTATAAAATCAATTTCAATAAATCAGAGGTGATGCCTTTGGGCACTTTAAAAGAAAAACCTAAAGTCCCCTCTCCATTCTCTTTCACTTGGTCACCAGAGGGATTTGTATATTTAGGAATAAAAGTAACACCTAAGTGTAATTTTATTCCACTCTTTGATCGTATAAAGTTGGACGTTGAGAGACAGAAGACTCTACCTCTCTCCTGGTTGGGCCGTGTCTCACTCCTGAAGATGAATGTCCTGCCCAATTCAAATGATCCCAATTCTTTTTTGCAGCCGACTGGGTTCAAAGTCCTGTCTCTCTCTGGCTCCATGAGGGCTCCATGTCTAAATCCCTCTAAAAAATGTGCTGTTTTTGAAAAAATGTAAAAACCTGAAATTGTTTTGCAGTAACCCACTTTCAGTTTTCACTGTTAAGGCATGGCAAATTGTTCAAAAGCTTGAGGGTCGTTCTCACCTGACCTCATTATTTACACCTCTGTGTGGTAACCCTCTCTTCCCACCTGGGACGACAGATTCCGGTTTTCAGGTTTGGGCAACTAAAGGGATTTCTGTTCTTTCAGACTTAATGGATGGGCCCTCTATGCTGTCCTTTGATCAAATGGTTGATAAATATGATATCAAGAGACTTTTCCCACTATTTACAAGTGAGAGACTGTGTTTGGAGGGAAACATCATTACTTTCAGATCAATCTATCTCTGACTTTGAAAAACAGTTATTTTTGCCCAGGTTTAAGACCTCGATTAAATCCTCTTACACTTTACTAAAAGAATATGCCAGCACCAGCACTATCCATTTAAGAGGGCTATGGGAGAAGGAATTAGGGATGGAAATAAATGATGAGGATTGGGACAATGTCTGGAGAAATGCAAACTCTTTAAGTGTCTGTAATCGGGTAAAAGCTTTACAACTTAAAATCTTACATCGAGCGCGTGTTTCCCCCTCTCAACGTCACAAATTTAACTCGGACCCTTCTCCGTTATGCCCCAAATGTAAAATTGAAGTGGGCGCTCTTACTCATTGTTATTGGTCCTGTAGAAAAATACAATAGTTTTGGTATGTCCTAAAATGTGAACTGGATAAAATATTCTCAGTTTCTGTTACTACAGAATGTAACCCATTGACCATGTTGCTGGGAATAACAGATGTCACTGTCACTGGAAAACATGAAAGGCAACTCTATAGGATGCTTACATTTTGTGCAAGGAAATGTGTCCTTCTGAACTGGATTACGGACAAAGTACCATCTAAAACCCAGTGGCATCGGACAGTAAATGAATAAGTGTCCTTGGATTATTTAACTAGCAAGTTACATAGTAGAGATCATGTGTTTCATAAAACGTGGGACCCTTTTATGTCATATATTGGTCTGGACGTTTCTGCTATTTTGCATAGAGGCTTAATGCGAACTCATTTATATGACGACATTACAGTCTTATATTGACTGACTCTGAGTTTTCCACCTGTTTTTGATCTCTTTCCTTTCTATAAACAAAAGACCAATAAACATACATTGGAAAAAAAAAAAAAAGAGGGTAGGATGGGAGAATGATCCATCCCACAGCTCAGGCCTGACCCCCTCAGGGATCTGGTTCTATGGATGACCAGGGTCTGATGCTCTGCTACGGTCTCCTCTCAGGTCAAATTGTGATACGCACGGGTTAAATAAAGGTTAAATAAAATAACACACAGCGAGCTGTGAAGCCTCAACGCTGAAATTCTTCTCCTGCAGCCCACAGGTAAGAACCGGGGCGTCTGGAACCAGTCCAGAGTCCTCTAAGCCCCCTCTAACAGACAAACATCAACACACAGCTGGTCTTAGTCTGATTTAAACAGAACATCACTGTCAGGGCTGCCAAGATTAAATGCATTAATCCTGATTAATCTCATGCTCTATTGTCCGTCACGTCAGAATCTCCCTGCAGACTCAGCGATGTAGAATCAGTCCTCTGCTGTCAGACAGCTGAGTGGACAGGCAGACATCCTCTGATCCCCTGGTTAACAACATTTACCTGTAACTGTTCCGTTATCTCCTCTGAGTCCAGCTCGCCGTCTCTGGTTAGAAGTTCACGCCAGACTCTGAATCAGAAAGGCAGCATCTGAAGACAGATAAAAATCCAAAATGACACAGAAACAGTTTTCAGTGCAAAACAGTGGAACTTTAAAAAGTGACAAAGGCTGTAAATAATCAGGATAAACTACAGCAGTTTTTTTAGATTAATCACGATTTAAAGGGTCAGAGTTTAACAGCCTCAACAACGCCACTCTACGTCAGTCATCCCTGTTTTAACACTTTGGTGTCTTTTCAGTGCAAAAATATTGACGCACGCTCACACTCACAGGCTGCATGGCAGCGCGGCGTCAGCGCTCTTGCCTCACAGCATTCTTGCTGTAAGGTCCCTGCAGAGGTTCCATGTTCTCCCAGTGCATGCCTGGGTTCTCTCCAGGTTCTCCAGCTTCCTCCACCACCAAAAACCTGCTGGTTAGGTTAACTGGTGACTCTAAAATGGCCACAGGTGTGAGTGAGCGTGCCTGGTTGTCTGTCTCTGTATGTCAGCCCTGTGATTGGCTGGTGACCAGTCCAGGGTGTACCCGCCTCTCACCCAATGACAGCTGGGATAGGGCTCAGCCCCCGCGACCCCCAACGGGATAAGTGGTATTGAAAATGGATGGATGGCTCACACTCACACCTACGGGCAATTTAGAGTCACCGATCAACCTAATGAGCATGAGGTTGGTGGAGGGAGGAAACAGAGCAGTTGGAATTTGGCAGCCATTTTTAATTTAGTCTTAGTTTCCTGACTGTAGAGAACCCTGCAGACCAGTACTCAGTCTAGACTACATGGACCCTGACATAGACTGGTTTTCCTGACTGTAGAGAACCCTGCAGACCAGTACTCAGTCTAGACTACATGGACCCTGACATAGACTGGTTTTCCTGACTGTAGAGAACCCTGCAGACCAGTACTCAGTCTAGACTACATGGACCCTGACATAGACTGGTTTTCCTGACTGTACAGAACCCTGCAGACCAGTACTCAGTCTAGACTACATGGACCCTGACATAGACTGGTTTTCCTGACTGTAGAGAACCCTGCAGACCAGTACTCAGTCTAGACTACATGGACCCTGACATAGACTGGTTTTCCTGACTGTGAAGAACCCTGCAGACCAGTACTCAGTCTAGACTACATGGACCCTGACATAGACTGGTTCAGACCAGTACTCAGTCTAGACTACATGGACCCTGACATAGACTGGTTTTCCTGACTGTACAGAACCCTGCAGACCAGTACTCAGTCTAGACTACATGGACCCTGACATAGACTGGTTTTCCTGACTGTACAGAACCCTGCAGACCAGTACTCAGTCTAGACTACATGGACCCTGACATAGACTGGTTTTCCTGACTGTACAGAACCCTGCAGACCAGTACTCAGTCTAGACTACATGGACCCTGACACAGACTGGTTTTCCTGACTGTACAGAACCCTGCAGACCAGTACTCAGTCTAGACTACATGGACCCTGACATAGACTGGTTTTCCTGACTGTAGAGAACCCTGCAGACCAGTACTCAGTCTAGACTACATGGACCCTGACATAGACTGGTTTTCCTGACTGTAGAGAACCCTGCAGACCAGTACTCAGTCTAGACTACATGGACCCTGACATAGACTGGTTTTCCTGACTGTAGAGAACCCTGCAGACCAGTACTCAGTCTAGACTACATGGACCCTGACATAGACTGGTTTTCCTGACTGTAGAGAACCCTGCAGACCAGTACTCAGTCTAGACTACATGGACCCTGACACAGACTGGTGTATTTGTACTAAAAGCGGGATCCTGCTCGGTCTGAACCTCAGGGTCTACAGTCTGATGTCATGTAGAGTCGTCCCAGCAGGGAGGATCCTTGTTTTCTGCTTGTGTACGTCCCTGACTGCAGAGATAATCACTTTAACTGCGCCTCAGAAACCTTTAGCGGCCCCCACAGACCCATCAGCAGGACTCTGAGGGTCTCTCTGGGATCCTGAATGCCTCAGAAAGCAGGAACACATGCACCATGCAGCCAGGCCTAATGACACCATATGTGTGGCGGAGCGGGCCAAGGCGAGTGAGAAAACAGAGCCGGCCTTTGGCCTGGACCGAACCGCAGCGTGGATCCTGTTAAGTGGAGGGATGGCTAATTGAAGCCGACACCAGCCTCTCGATCGTTCTGGCAGTAACTCTGACGGTTTCTGTGCGAGCAGAAAAACGGCTCCAACGAGGGCCATTTATATTTTTTTTTTCAACCCGCAAACGAGCGCAGAACTCTCTGGTTTCACTCCAACTGTGAGTTTAACGAGGAGGTCTGAGTGATGACACCAGGAACTGTTGAACATCATAAACAGCAGGATTATTCTGAACTGATGAGGCTGTAAACCTGAGGACTTAGAGGAACCAGCAGCTACAGATCAACATTCAATTAACCCATGAAGACATTTGGCCACGCATGTCAGCGCTGTGCAGAAGGAAGATCAACACACAAACATCTTCACAGCTTAGTTTTACAGCCCGTATACAGCTGTGATGACCTGTAGGGGGCACTGCTGGGTTCAGACACCTGTTCAGTCTTAACGATCAGACATCAGATAAAGAACGAGATCACCAACTTTTAAACTGGGGATTCAGCTGACTGGTCTGGTAAATCCTGATCCTTTAGTCGGCACAAGAGTTACAAATCATAAACCAGGGTGTCAAACTCAAGGCCCGGGGGCCAGATCCGGCCTGTGGAACGGTTAAACCCGGCCTGTAAGATGATATTTCTGTTCTAACTGGCCCACCAGTATGAGGTCTGCAGATTTACTCCAGTATAAAATAAAAAATTAACCTTGATTGTTCAAAATATCCTTGTTAAGCCATAAAAACCCAAAAAGTAAAGAGTCATAAAAGTAGATAAGTCAGAATTTTGCATCTCAAGATTATGACTCAAACTTGTGATTTTGGCTTTTTATTTCAGACTTTGACCTTTTAAACTCATAATTTGGACTTTATATGTCAAAAACTTTATCTTTAAGATTCATAACTTTAAATTTAAGTCAGATTTTAACTTTTTAAGTCATTATTTTGAATTTTAGCTCATACTTTGTCATTTTCTACCCCTGACTTTGGCTTTTTAATCCCATATTTTGAACTATCAGACTCACAATTTTAAATTTTAAGTCATATTTTTACCTTTTCAACTCATTATTTAGGCTTTTTAATCCTGATTTTTGTCCTTTTTAACGTATGATTTCTATTTTTTCCTCATATTTTCAGATTTTAAATCCATAATTTTGACTTCTTATATTATAGCTTGACCTTTAAGATTCACAATTTGAAATTGAAGTCATGTTTTTAACTTTGTAAGTTATTATTTTTCATTTTAGCTCATATTTTGTCATTTTTAACCCCTACCTTTGGCTTTTTAATCCCATATTTTGACCTGTGAGACTCACAATTTCAAATGTTAAGTCATATTTTGACTTTTAAACTCAAGGTTTACACTTGATCTAATATTTTGACCTTCCAAACTAATGATTTCAATTTTCTCCTCATATATTTGCTTTTAAAAACATGATTTTTCTATTTTTAAAAACATGTTTTAACCTTTAGGATTATTAGTTTGACTTTTCCTCTCAGATTTAGAGCTTTTAAACTCGTCATTTTTACTGTTTTGAATTTCTAAATGATTTATCACCACTGCTGTTTTTTCATACTGTGTTACTGGTGAAGATGAGGTTGACAGTTTTTAGCTGACCCTGTTAGACCCTCAGGTCAGACCTAAATCCAGAATCTGACTGAGTCTGACACCCCTGATCTAAACTGTCCATCTTCTCCTCTTATTCGGGGCTGGGTCCACCCAGACGACCCCCGTCCCAGAGACACTTTCCAGCTCCTTCTGGGGGATCCGGAGACATTCCCAGACCAGACAGGATATGTAATCCCTCTCCATTCTGGGTCTTCCTCGAGGTCTCCTCCCAGCTGGACCAGCCTGAAAGACCTCTTCAGGGAGGCTCCCCGGAGGCGTCCTGATTAGACGCCTGAAACACCTCAGCTGACTCCTTCTGATGCCAAGAGTGTGGTTTTACTCTGAGCTGTCTCTGGATGAACTCCTGAACCCCCTCCAGAGAAAACTCGCTCCGGCTGCTCGTACCTGTAATCTCAGTCCTCCAGTCACTACCCCGGGTTCCTGACCGTAGGTGAGAGCTGGAAGGTAGATCCACAGGTAAATGGAGACCTTTACCCTCCTCCCTCTTCACCACAGTGGAGGCCACACCCAGTCCTGCTGGTGCTGCACAGATCCGCCTGTCCCAGAATGCTCTGGGATCCAAGGATGCGCTCTAGCAGCACTTCCAGCGGGAATGTGGAAGTGCACTTTTAAAAACATTTCTCCCTCACCACTCCTATAATCAACTCCTTTTTAATAGTTTGACTGAGAGCCCCCTGCTGGTGGGTTTATGTACTGTGTTTGGTTATGACTTACTAACACAGTAAGCTAATGCTGCCTCATGTCTGATGTTGCGAGTTTCTTGCCAATGCTTAGCCCTAAAATGTGTCTAAATGCATGTGAAGGTCACTATTTGACCCTTTGAGACCAGTTTATATGGGTGTCAGAGGTCCTAAAGCCTGCCTGTGAAGTGTTGATTTCTGCATGTCTAAAGCCCCTCTGTTTCAGAACCAGCTGTTTCTGTGTCTGAGGTTTTAAATGGTAATTAGCTGCCTGACTCCGCCTCTGACTCCGCCCCTCTCAGGAAATGGATGTGGCTCCCCTTCTCAGCCGCCAGGTGAGAGGGGGATCAGGAGAGGAGGGTGGAACTTTCTTCCAAGGGGGGATGTCCAACCAAACCTGGGGGCGGGGCTAACTCCCCACATGACATCATGAGGGGAAAATCTGAGAACGGCTTGTTTCAGCACACATTTTCAGAAAGCTGGGGGGGTGGTTCTGATCGTTGGGGGGGCCGGGACAGGCCAGGGGAACATATTTCTGTTAGAAAAACCTGAAAAAGTGATTTTTGCAGAATACGTGACCGTTAAAGTGTTTGTGTGTGTGTGTGTGTGTGTGAATGAAGCCAACATCCTCTCTGTTTCCTCCCATTAGGGTCATCCTCTCTATCAGACTGAACTCTTCTTCTCCTCTTTAGGACGCAATCACAGCGGGCTGACTAACAGCTGATTTACTGCCAAATAACACAACAATCACACATCCAGCTCTATCAGCCAAGGGCTGGACGTCACTGACCTGACCAACATCACAAACACGCCGTTAGAGTCAGATGTACATCAGCTGATTTAGAGAGTCTGTTCAACCATTCAGGTTGGATCTGCAGAGAGGAAGAGTCTGGATGATGAGGAAGATGATTTAAAAACATAGAAATAGCCTTTACATCACATTCATCTCCTTCAGATCTGAAGATAAAAACTTTTAAATCAGAAAGTGTGGTCTGCGGTCCTCTGGCTGTACGTGAAGGAAGCTGAAGTGAGAGGTGATTTAAGTAGGAAAGAGAGTGGAGGAGGTGAAGTCATACTGACAGAGGAGGAAATGGGTGATTAGGAGAGAGCAGAGCTCCTGACACCAGCCAAGAACCGGAGAAACAGAGGAGCACGATCAGGAGAGACAGGGCTGGAAGAGAACCAGGAGGAAAGTCATTAGAGGAGGGAAGGTTTAAGGAGCTGACAACCAGCAGGTCCACCTATTATCCCCATTAATGCTTCACTGAGAAGGGCTTAGAGGCGGGGCTTATCATCTGTCAGTCACAGCAGAGTTCTCTTCTTCACCACAGCTCGTGCAAAACCGCCGTGTGGTTGCTGGTGTGGTTTCTCTGCTTCCTGTGTCATGGCAGCGTTTCAGTGACTCACAGCTTCTCTCCACTTTAACCACATCAGAGCGGAGAGAGAACCCTCACAGAAACCGCCGTTATTCTGACAGCGAGGAGACGTCTACTCCTTCTTATGGAGCCTCTGCTGCTATCGCTGGTCAACAGGAACGTTAATCATGGAGTTAGAGCCCTTTAAAGCAGGGGTTCTCAACCTTTTCAGACCGGGGACCCCCTGAGACTGGGGACCCCCACTGGACCTGAAGGTGGTTGAACAGCCATGAAGATCTAGAATAGTCATGTGGAGACAAGGCCGCCCATAAAGGGGGAGGGTTCTGGGACCCAGCCAAACTGGCCCCCAGGCCCAGTATCAAACCTTCCCTGAGAGCGCTTTAAGAAGTCTGTAATGAAAAGGAAACGCTTACTGAACTAGAACTACCGGGCTGAGATGTAACGGCTCATATTTTCTGCTCTGACACGCGTGTCCTTGGCGTGTTTTAAACCTGGAGGCCCGTGTCGTGTCTGCTGCAGTGAAATACGACTGAGAGTCTATGAGAAACAGGGGGATCACGGTCTACAGGACTCTGACACCTCCGCATTACCTCAGGATGGATCAGTTTTCAGGAGTGTGTACAACACACACATCAGGAGCCGTCTCCATCCTTCAGGGGGCGTTACCCAGCATCAAACCAGCATCACACACAGGGGGCGTTACCCAGCATCAAACCAGCATCACACACAGGGGGCGTTACCCAGCATCAAACCAGCATCACACACAAATGAATCAGTCACCAATCAATGGAAACATCATGACAAACAAAGTCACTGACATCTAGCAGTCTGAAAGGCTTACAGAGACATTTCTAAGGCCAACCATGGTCAGAGCCATTATCCACAACAGGGGAAAACTGTGAACAGTGGTGAACCTTCCCAGGAGTGTCCAGTCTACCAACATGACTCCAAGAGAACATGGACGACCCATCCAGGAGGTCCCAGAAGAACCCAGAACCACATCTAAAGACCTGCAGGACTCAGTGACTCAGTTAAGGTCAGAGTGTGGGCGCACTCACACTAGGCCATCCGTACCGTGCCGTATTCTAACCGTGCTGAAGCCCATTTGACCCCCTCCCCTGACCCCCCTTTGGCTCACACTGCTCAACGCATCCAGGCCTGGGCACGGATACATCACGCACCAACGTCATTACATGAAGCGTCCACCGTTGATGACTCAGTATGCATCAGTGTTGTTTTTTAGGCTGTAAAATAGTTACAGATTTATATGATATCTGATCTGACACCAGGATTATTTCCCCTGACCTGGAATAAGCTACATTAACTAAACAGAGCCCAGTGAGGAGAGAGGGAGAGAAAGCGGTTCATAGTGGAGAGTTTACCTTTATGCGCCACAAACTGTACATTTCCTCAGCGTAATCCTGGATGCCTGATGCACCAAACAAGCTCTCATGTGTCCAGAGCAGGATAAATGTTCAGTTAAAAGCTTTTTTTTTACCATGACGAGAGCAATTTTAACCATCTGATGAGAGCTGGAGGTGAAAACGCCTCAGGATTAATAAACGATGCTCCGTTCAAATGCAGTGATCAAGATCACAGTTTCACTTCTTTGTGACATAAAATAGAATTAGAAGAAAGTTATTTCAGTGGATGATAGTTTGGCATTATAATTTTTTTAAAGAGAGGTTAAATCAGCCGTGAGATTAACCCGGCACACACTTGTTCATGTATTTGGCACTCTCCTTTACGCACGGAGGATGAAAGGTGTTTGTTGTCCTGTGAGCTGCTGTTTGTGACTGAAACAAGGGAAGAAGCTTTATTTACAAACCAAAAATCCTCTCACAGTCATTAAAGCCTGACTTTGCCAGAAACTGGTCAGAAATGTGGACTGGACTGGGATCCTGCTGTCTCCAGCATGCAGCTGTGTGTGTTCTCTGCGCTCTCAAGCAGGTCCTCTTGTTGTTACTTCTTGTTACGTCACATTCCCGCGTGCTCCTTCATTTGAATCCGTGCCGTGCCTAGGCCCTCCTCATCCATCCATGCCGGGGCCGCGAAGCGTGCCGCGCCAATTGCACTCACACTGGCCAAACGTACCAGACTTTAGGCTGAAACGGGCCCAGGCACGGTACGGATGGCCTGGTGTGAGTGCGCCCTGATTCAGCAATCAGAAAGAGACTGGGCATCAACGGCATCATGGGAGAGTTCAAAGGCCAGAACCACTGCTGACAAAGGAGAACACAAAGACTCCTCTCACACCTGACTACAAACATCCTGATGATCCCAGAGACTTCTGGGAAATATTCTCAGGACTGACCGGACAGAAGAGGAACTTTGGAGTCAAACTAATCCAGCATTTCATCAGGAGAACCTCAGACCAACAGGCAGACATGGTGGTGGTAGTGATGGTCTGGACCAGGACCTGGACCACTAGAACCATGAATTCTGCTCTCTAGCAGAAAATCCTGAAGGAGAATGTCCGACCATCAGTTCATGACCTCAAGATCAAGACCACTTGGGTTCTGGAGCTGGACCATGATCCCAAACACACCAGTAAGTCCACCTCTGAATGGACTAAAGACTACATGAAGGTCCTGGAGTGGTCTAGTCAGAGTCTGGACTTAGATCTGACTGAGACTGTGACCTTAAACAGGCTGTCCATGCCGGAAAACCCTCCACTGAGGCTGAATTAGAACTATTGTGCAGAGAAGAATGGGACAACATTCCTCCACAGTGATGTTAGAGACTCACTGACAGTTATCACAGACGCTTGCTTCAGTCACCAAGGATGGACACCCCGGTATTAGGTTTAGAGGTGACAGCGTTTAGGACCAGGTAGGTTTGGATGGATTTACCCCTTCATTAATGAAACCATCATTTAAACCTGATCATCTCTGGTTTTAACATCAGTTAAAACATTTCAGTGTGATAAACATGCAAAGATTAAGACATCAGTGGGGGGGTAGTTCCTCAGTCCTGCACCTGGGTTCTGTTTACGTTCCTGTCATGTGTCGTAGCCTCCGTGTGAACACTGACCACCTGATCTCCTCTCTCAGGTGTTGATGGGGGAAACGCCAGTAATGGTGGAAAGAATCTGCTCTGTCACACGGGTCAGCGTCGTCTGTTTGACCATTCTGCTCCTGCTTTATGAGACATGCTCCGCCTCCTCAAACACCGGGGCAAAACAAACACAGACAACAGTGTGGAACCACAGAGAGTATCTGTGACCTCTGAACCTGAGACACATCCTCTAAACCCTCCTGTGCCAGTTAAACACACCCCTACAGTTCCTTTGTTAGCCTCCATGTTTCTGGCTTTACATTCTCCACACGTGCACGCTCCTCAGTGCGTGACTTTAACACACGCTCCATACGGGAGGACACATGTCAGCCACACGGAGAGACGCACTGACCGTCACACTCACAGTTTCCACCCAAACACAGCAGAACGGCGGTGAAGTCAGCCATAGCCTCACACCGGTCCTCGGCACATTCACGGTACATATAGAGCCGTATAAAAGCAGACGGAGCGTGGAAACCTCTCCACCAATCAGCTGCCTGCCAGACTGGGCAGATGCAGAAACACAGGCTTCTTTCACACGCCAGCATTAGATCATAGATTTAAAGATGGACGACGCATCTCCACCTCCTCCTGTGCAGAAATCAACCCAGCATGGACGCTGACAGGAACACCACGTTACTCAGGAGTCTGTGAGGAGACTTTGAGTGGAGCTGCAGCGCTGATGTTCCAGCCTTTCTCCAGACCACAACCCAAACTCTCCACCCAGATGAAATGATCACTGCCTCTGTCTGAGCACCAAATCCAGCTGCTGCAGGTCAATATGATCATTAAAACTGATTTCATATGTATTCATATTCTGGGATCACTCAAAGCTCTGATAACTGTGAGATGTTCCTCTGTGACCTCATGAACTTCATGTTGGCATTAAGACAAAGACCTGTGTTCTCCTAATGCAGCAGGAAGCAGAAGTAAGAGCCCACCATATCAAACCTGCTTAGACACAGCCTTAACACGAGAGGGCAGATACTTTCTAACTTCCTGTTGGTAATTACCCAGAATTCCTGCACCAGCGCTGAAAGTGTTGTCATATTTGGATCGCGTTAGCCATGTGCCACTTCAGCCCAAACAGCACATTTGCTCCTATCTGGCTGAAATCTTCATCAGCAGGGTCTCCTTACCTGGGGCTGCAGGTGACCCTGAATCCTGAAGCTTCAGGCTGACCCTCAGTCACGGCCAATCCCAGAAGAGATCATTCCTGCTATCTTTGTGATAAACTATGAAAAAAACGTTTCACGATGAGAAAACACCATCCTCTGATGACGATAAACTCTAGTTGATGACGTTTGTGTGTGGAACGGTCGCTCACACACACGCCATCAACTGCGACGCAGAAGCGTACCGAGCATGGTGGGAGGCAGAGTTGGAACAGAGGATGAGTTTGTTGCTAAAGAAACTTTCCTAACTTTACAAAGCAGATGGATTCGCCCGTTTCTGTGTTCCTCTCTGGTGAATCCATCTTCAAAGCTCCCGTCTGAACCATTTGGGCCCGGTTAGAAAGGGACAGGACCAATCAGAGACGAGGGGCGGTACTTTCTGGTGCGGCAGAGTCGCAGCAGCAAGAGCTGGTGCAGTTATGGAGGAAGAGGTCAGCGTGGATGCTGCTAAAGCGCCAGTTTGATCAGAACTTGCCGACATTTCTTCATTAAAAGAAGAACAAAGAACAGCAGTGAGCTGTTTTCTTCTCAAAAAACACAAAAGTCGAGTACTGACATGGCTACAGTCGCCATGGTTACCGTTATTCAGTTCTCTATGGAGTTTACTCCTTGGTCGCAGCTACGTCACGTGTTTTGTTGCTCTGATTGGCTGGTAAAGATGTGACAGACAGCGTTCATCCAATCACACTCAGAGTTTTTTGAAACTCTGCCCTTTCCTAAACGCGTCTATGGGAGGTTTACCAGATGGATGAGTGAAACATCCATCTGGCATGTCAGGTTACAAGAAACGTGTTTTTTGTAACAAAAACCTTAAAGAAAAACCTTCTATTCTGATGAGAATCATTACAGCAGCACAGCTGCAGTTTATATGTAGCTGAGGAACCCAGCCAAAAGCACTGAGTTGACTGGGGCTAGTTTTTTTTTTTTGTTGTTGTTGTTTTAAGATTCATTTTTGGGCCTTTTCATGCCTTAATTAGAGAGGGCAGTGGTTCTCAACCTTGGGGGCGGGACCCCATTGGGGGTCGCGAGACACAGAGAGGGGGTATATTTTATGGGGGTAATATCTTTTAAATTACTCTGTTGCCACTTTACACCAGTTTTGTCTCTTTTTTTAACCCTTTTCATCATTTTTTTCACACCAATTTTAACACATTTCTGTTAAACATCTATTGTTGTCAGTTTTAAACTCTTTCCACCACTTTTTTTTGCCACTTCTAAACCAATTTTTGCCACTTAAGCCAAATGTTGCCTCTGTTGACCCATTATTGCCACTATTAACTCATTTTAACCACTTTTTACACCATATATTTCCCATTTTAACCACATTTAACCATTAGATATGTCTATATTTGCTTGTTTTTTTCCCAGTATTTTATTTTTCAGATTTTTTCCATTATACCGAAGCACAAAAGAAAGAAAGAAAACAGCGAATTAATCCTTTAGAAATGAGATTATTATATCTGACAGACACTATAAATAAATAAATAAATAATAAACAATTACATCTGCATACATGCCTATACATTAGTTCATATGTGTGCTTACAATAATAAGTGTGAAATATACCATAAATACATGCCAACATGGGAACATGAGAAAGATATTCCATCTATAATACCTGTACATTAAAGGTGACATTGGAACATTTAAAAAGTCACAGGTCTGCTCGGGTTAGCGGTGATGTTTCGATATAATCCATAAATGGCTGCCAGATCTTTACGAATGACTCATGCTCGTTATTAAGAGCATATGTCATTTTTTCTAACGGCGTACAGTTTGACATTTCAAAAATCCATTTCTATAGATACATTTGCTAGTTTAACCAGTATCTGCCAGTGTCTGCCTATTTCTTCTTTCTCAGTTAACCCTTTTTTACCAATTTAAAGCAATTTTAGCCACATTTAAACTCCTTTTTACCACTATTTATGCCCATACTTTTGTCACTTCAACCATTTTTTCCTTTTTTGCCAGTTTTTTTCAAATTTTTGCCATTTCTATTCCCCTTTCTGCTACTTTTAAAATCCAGTTTCCACCTTTTCCACCATCGTTACTATTATTAACCCATTGCAGCAGTTTTAAATCATTTTCATTCATTTTTTAACAAAGGGGATCTAACTTTTTAAGAAGGATATTTACTGCACGGATGATTAAAAACAGATGAGTGGTTATTATTCAGGTTAGAAATAAATTATGGATATCACAGCTAAACTTTACAGTGGATCATGGTTTTGTTGACCTCCATGGCCCCCCAGTTTGGCTGGGCACTAGAAAGCTCTCCCATTTTTTACCCTTCATGGATGGCCTTGTCTCCACATGACTGTTCTAGGACGTTCATGGCTGTTCGACCACCTTCAGGTCCAGCGGGGGTCCCGCGTCTCTGGCACCTTTATTTTGGGGGTGGTGGGCCTAAAAGGTTGAGAACCACTGAGACAGAGGAAGGACAGTGGATAGCCTCGGAAACAGGGAACAGAGTGAGGAGAGACATGTAGCAGAGGGCCACAGGCCGGACCCGGACCTGGACCCGGGGCCGCCCAGGCACATGAGTAGCGTCTCGAACCACTCGACCATCTTCATGCCCTGAATGGTGCTAGTTTTCATCCTAATTTCTATCATTATCTCAATGAAAACAGACACTCTCACTGGTATTTACAGTGACGGGGACTGTGTGACATTGTGCTGTGTTGTCAGTGAGCTACTGAGCATTGATAACTCTGGTTTATCCATCTCTGCTCTGAGACTGGAACTGGAAGAACATCAAGAAACATCCCAGCTATCAGCCCTCAGAGAGGGACGGGGGTAAAGAGGGGGATTTAAGGCCACATTTTACAAGACAGAGCAAAATTTTCTGCCCACCTTTTTTCTTCTCTTCCACCTCTTCATCATTCCTTCACCATATGGGGCTCCTTACCCTGGATCTCGTAAAAAGGCTGAAGGACAGAGAGCTGGAGCAGCCAGAGGTGGAAGACTGGACCTGTGGAGGAGAAAGAACAGAGAGTGACGGAGAGAACATTTTATAAGAGCTTTAAATCATGCATGTATGGAATAGAGACATGTGGAAAGTCTGAATCATTAGAACATCTCTGAATAGCAAACACTTTAAAATGATCTTAGAGTACAGAATATTAAGAGAACACGACCTGAGTCTGATCAGACTGGAGCAGTGTTAGCTGGATGTAAGCACTAATCCAGGCTAACAGCAGGTCCTTTATCTCAACGAGGTTTTCCTGGTTAAATAAAATTAAATAAATAAATCTAAGTTCTAACCTGCAGCTAAGAACAGTGTTGATCATCTAAAAAGAGATTCTAGTTTTTAAAATGAAGCTAACGGTTTTCATTTTAGTGAATGAGCAAACCTGCCCCCCCTTTACAACTCAAGAGGTCATGACCTACAATTTAGAAAGCATGACCTAAAGAATGAAAGTACGGATAGAAGAGGCTGAACTGAGCATGCTCAACAGGAGTCTGGGCTGAGTCTGAGAGGAGGAGACGACTGGACATCAGGAGGGAGAACAAGGAGCAGCCACTGATCCCTGAGAGACACGTCTGGGTTCACTTGAGCACCCTGCTGGATGGGTGGATGGATGGATGGATGGATGGATGGATGTATGGATGGATGGATGCATGGATGTATGGATGGATGTATGAATGGATGGATGCATGGATGTATGGATGGATGGATGATGGATGGATGTATGAATGGATGGATGCATGGATGTATGGATGGATGATGCATGGATGTATGGATGGATGGATGCATGGATGTATGGATGGATGGATGATGGATGGATGTATGGATGGATGGATGTATGGATGGATGATGGATGGATGGATGGATGGATGGATGATGGATGATGGATGGATGGATGGATGGATGATGGATGGATGTATGGATGGATGTATGGATGGATGATGGATGGATGTATGGATGGATGGATGGATGCATGGATGTATGGATGGATGGATGCATGGATGTATGGATGGATGGATGATGGATGGATGTATGGATGGATGGATGTATGGATGGATGATGGATGGATGGATGGATGGATGGATGATGGATGATGGATGGATGGATGGATGGATGATGGATGGATGGATGGATGGATGATGGATGGATGTATGGATGGATGGATGGATGATGGATGGATGGATGGATAGATGGATGATGGATGGATGGATGGATGGATGGATGATGATGGATGGATGGATGGATGGATGGATGGATGTATGGATGGATGGATGATGGATGGATGGATGGATGGATGATGGATGGATGGATGATGGATGGATGATGATGGATGGATGATGGATGGATGATGGATGGATGATGATGGATGGATGATGGATGGATGATGGATGGATGATGGATGGATGATGATGGATGATGATGGATGGATGATGGATGGATGATGGATGGATGATGATGGATGGATGGATGGATGGATGGATGGATGGATGGTGTCATCCATAGGTATTTATGATTGATGGGTTTTGGGCATGGGGGGGCAAACACAGTGCCCCGAGGCTCTTGAGGCAAAGGAGACCAACCAAGACTGAAAATGTCCAGTACATTATTTCCCACCACCACCATTGTTTCCTTGTGCTATAAAAGAGAAATGAAAAACAGCTCTCAGCAACTTCAGAGGATACTTCTGGTTTGGTGGTAACTCACAGACATGAAACTCAGCATCAAAGATGAATTTACCAAGAAAATAAAACCAGCACAGCAGGACAGCTCTATTAACCCTTTCAACAGTCTGGAATAAACAGCAGCCCTGTCTGCTCTTTATTTCATCAGTGCTGTGATAGATGAGTTAATGCCTGGCCTCTGAAGGGTACTAAAATAGTTGTGTTTGTCCTGATAAATCAATCCAGCAGATCTCTCTGTTCTTTATCTGCTTCATGTTCATGAGTATGATAGCAGACATGGAGGACCGTAAACGTCTGCAGGACTTCCAGCTCTGGATGTGGTCTCAGTATGAAGAACTACAGCTGACAGTGTCACGTTTTAACCACAGCTGACCAGTCAGAGATCACCGCCGTTAAACCTCGCTGGGCTTGAACTTTACTATCATGGAGTGATGTTTCAGAGGAACTATCAGCACCTACAGAGTGATGTTTCAGAGGAACTATCAGCACCTACAGAGTGATGTTTCAGAGGAACTATCGGCACCTACAGAGTGATGTTTCAGAGGAACTATCGGCACCTACAGAGTGATGTTTCAGAGGAACTATCGGCACCTACAGAGTGATGTTTCAGAGGAACTATCGGCACCTACAGAGTGATGTTTCAGGGGAACTATCGGCACCTACAGAGTGATGTTTCAGGGGAACTATCGGCACCTACAGAGTGATGTTTCAGGGGAACTATCGGCACCTACAGAGTGATGTTTCAGGGGACCTATCGGCACCTACAGAGTGATGTTTCAGGGGAACTATCTGCACCTACAGAGTGATGTTTCAGGGGAACTATCGGCACCTACAGAGTGATGTTTCAGGGGAACTATCGGCACCTACAGAGTGATGTTTCAGGGGAACTATCGGCACCTACAGAGTGATGTTTCAGGGGAACTATCGGCACCTACAGAGTGATGTTTCAGAGGAACTATCGGCACCTACAGAGTGATGTTTCAGAGGAACTATCGGCACCTACAGAGTGATGTTTCAGGGGAACTATCGGCACCTACAGAGTGATGTTTCAGGGGAACTATCGGCACCTACAGAGTGATGTTTCAGGGGAACTATCGGCACCTACAGAGTGATGTTTCAGGGGAACTATCGGCACCTACAGAGTGATGTTTCAGAGGAACTATCGGCACCTACAGAGTGATGTTTCAGGGGAACTATCGGCACCTACAGAGTGATGTTTCAGGGGAACTATCGGCACCTACAGAGTGATGTTTCAGGGGAACTATCGGCACCTACAGAGTGATGTTTCAGGGGAACTATCGGCACCTACAGAGTGATGTTTCAGGGGAACTATCGGCACCTACAGAGTGATGTTTCAGGGGAACTATCGGCACCTAAAGAGTGATGTTTCAGAGGAACTATCGGCACCTACAGAGTGATGTTTCAGAGGAACTATCGGCACCTACAGAGTGATGTTTCAGAGGAACTATCGGCACCTACAGAGTGATGTTTCAGGGGAACTATCGGCACCTAGAGAGTGATGTTTCAGAGGAACTAATAGCACCTACAGAGTTATGTCCCCACCCATCCATCATCCATTCATCCATCCAAGCATCCATCTGTGCATCCATCATCCATCCATCATCCATCCATCCAAGCATCCATCATCCATCCATCATCCATCCATCATCCATCCATCCATCCAAGCATCCATCCATCCATCCATCCATCCATCCATCCAAGCATCCATCATCCATCCATCATCCATCATACATCCATCCATCCATCCAAGCATCCATCATCCATCCATCATCCATCATCCATCCATCATCCATTCACCCATCCATCATCCATCATCCATCCATCCATCCATCCATCCATCATCCATTCACCCATCCATCATCCATCCATCATCCATCCATCCATCCGTGCATCCATCATCCATCCATCATCCATCCACTCTTATTGTTGGTATCTTGTCTGCAGAGTAATGGATCTGTGAGTAGGATGATGTCTGGCTCATGTAAATCTATTTCCTTTTTTCCACTCATGACTTTCATTCCTTAAAAATGTGGAAATAAAAGTTCTTTCTCCTTCTTCTGGTGGATCGTTTGTTTCTCTGAAGATAACGGATGGCTCTCTGGTGTCTGACTCTCTCCTCTGTGTTCTCTTTGTTCAGCCTCCTCTGTTGTTCTAGGTTTGATCTGAACTCCAGCTCAGATCTAGTCTGGCTGTAGATTGGAGGGAATGCTAACTTTTTTGTCATGCTCATATCTGATATGAAAGAAGCACATTAAACGAAGACGCAGGCCAAAAAAAATGGCCCTGTGACGTTCTAACAGGACAGCTGGCTCTCAGCCTCGTGTTCTGGACTTGGCTCTGTTGTTGTGACTCTCTGGTCTGACCTCGGCTTCAGGAGCAGTTGTAGACTTGCTCTTCCACTCACTGTGAAAATGAAATCTGAGGTTCCAAATGTTAACTGTTCCTGTTTGCAGAGGTGTGTGTGACTTTAGGAAATGCTCCCAGCCATTAAAGACACAGAGCCTCTGTTTGTCCACGCCAGCAGGACTCAGTCCAGATCAACGGCTCGTCCAGCCACAGCTGGAATTTCTGTTTATTTCATCATCAGGGGAGAAGGAAACCAAATATTTGAAGGTAAGGAAGCTGCAGAGAGAAACACTGATGTCATACAGGACATCATCATCATCATCATCATCATCATCACTGCTGCTCACTATTCTGTCTGACGCTCTTTATCCCTGCAGGGAAATGTTCCCTTCTCTCAGTCAGTCCTCAACGTCATCAACATGGAGAATCCATGAGGACAACAATCTCCACAGTTTAGCTTCACACTGCAGACACTAGTCTCCCTAAAGCACGGGGGTCAAACTCAAGGCCCGGGGGCCTAATGCGGCCCACGGTGCAGTTTGACCCGGCCCACAGGATCATTTCTAAATTAGAAGTGGCTCACCAGAATAAGGTCTGCAGATTTCCTCCAGTATAAAAATGTAAATTTAACCTTAAAGATTAAAGAAAATCCTTGTTAAGTCATAAAAATCTGAAAAAGTAAAGAGAAGAAATATTTCAATAAAAAGTCAGAAATGAGGAGAAGAAATTAATTTGTGTTTTCATTTCATATTTTTATTTTGCATCCCAAGATTATGACTGAAACTTTTGACTTTTTATTTCATATTTGACCTTTTCTCTAAAACTGTGAACCTTTTAGGTTTACAGTTTTCCATTTTAGATCAAATCTTGACCTTTTAAACTCCTAAATTTGACTTTAATCCCATATATTCAGTTTTTAAACTCCTGATCTAGAATTTTATCTCATATTTTGACCTTTTAGAGTCACAGTTTTTAATCTTATCTTCTATCTTGACCTTTAAACTCATGATTTTAACTCAGTCTCATGGGACCTAAAGTGGACCTCCCACATAGACTCTGTTTGGAAGAAGGCCCAGCAGAGGTTGTATTCCTGCCTCAGGAGCTGCTGATCATCTTCTACACTGCAATAATCCAGTCTGTCCTGACCACATCCATCACAGTCTGGTCTGGATCCGCCACCAGACGTGACAGGGACAGACTGCAGAGAACAATCAGGTCTACAGAGAAGATTATTGGCACCGACCTGCCCTCCATCCATGACCTGTACCGGTCCAGGGTCAGGAGGCAGTCCACTAAAATCTCCACAGACCCCCTCGCACCCTGGACACAATCTGTTTAGACTCCTCCCCTCAGGCTGGCGTTGCAGAGCCGGGCTGTCGCTCTGATGAACTCTGGGCGGTCACAGAGTTAGACCATCACTGAACAACAGCAACTCTGCACGGTCGCACACACTCAGTGCTCATGCTCCCGTATCGGTGTGTGTGTGTGTGCTCTTACTTTATACCTTACAATTTTTCTCTGCTTCTTAAAGCCTAATGTATGTTGTACAGATGTGTGTAACTTTGTCTCATGCTTATTTATGTTCTGTGTTTTTTGTACAAGAGAGCAAAAGTAACTGGAGTCAGATTCCTTGTATGTGCACACATACTTGGCCAGTAAAGCTGATTCTGATTAAAATCCTTATCTTGACTTTTAATTTTGTGTTTTGACCTTGAGGACTTATAAAGTCGACTTTTTATCTCAGATTTTCAGCCTTTAACCCATTTATTTATTTATTTATTTATTTATTTATTTGACATGGACACACAGTAACAGTAGCTGGGTAATAATGCTTGATTCATTTTGTATGGTTTCTTGAATATAAATTCTTTACTTTTATTTACTACTTTTAATTATTCCTGTGTTGAAAATAAGTCTGTTATACTGCATTTTTCTCATGTTGTGCAGGCCCGACTTAAAGTCCAAACTAGTTTAATGATGATTGTAAGATTCATATGCAAATTGCTCATATTCAACCCTTTAGAAACTTGCTGTTTTATTTGGAATAACTTCCTGTTTTCTAAAAATCATCAACAGGAAGTAAAGCTATCGCAATGGCATTTTTTCCGTATTGTTCAGCCTTTTTCTGAACACGTTGTTTTGTTTTCCCATGATAAGAAGTCATTTTGGTTGTTTTCTCAAGATCTTATTTCTGATGTCATTTCAGTCCAACTACTCATGTTTGTTATGGTTAAACATTTATTGCAGCGGCAATAAAGTAGTTTGCATCTAGTGTTTGTGTTTTAACCTCATCGCTCCTCAGTGATTTATTGACACGTTGAACTTGGTGAAATGGTATCTTTCACCCTCATGGATGAAGCTCAGCACAGCTCGAGCTGTCTGCCTGAGCTAACTCACATGTCTCACTCCATTTTAAGATATATCTTCTTATTACCAGTGATTGCTGTTTAATTTCTTCAGATTTTGAAAGAAAAACTGAAATAAACTCATGATGGAAACCCCACTTTGTTATCCTGAGATGGTAGCCTAAAAAGCTGAGATGTTAAGAAAGTAGAAGTTATCATCAAATATTAGGAAAACTTAGAACAGAAACTCAAAAATAGAGTAAAATGAACTATACAGATGGATGTCCTCCAGCAGGTTTTTTGACACTACTTATCACAAAAAAAGTCTCAGAATATGTCCTCTACCACAGCTACCGACCAATTAAAATTTTCAATTGTGATTAATCTCTAAATTTCGATCATCATCGTGATTAATCTCCTTGAATTCCTACTTAGAAACAGACCTACTTTTGTTTATGGATTGAAAACAAAAGTGGCAACAAAGGGAAATGTTTGATATTAGTGTTGCATGATTTGGTAGTAATGTGCAATTGCAAACTTTTATTTATTCATTTTATGTAACCTGTATTTAACCAGGTAGTCCCTTGAGATTAAAGATCTCTCTTTTGAAGGGGACCAGGCCAAGACATCACACCAGTTACAACAAGAGGAACATCAAAATACAAACACGAGAAACAATTTGTTTTAACTGAACATTTAGAAAGTGTCCATTTAACATAGTTAAATCGAAATAGCGCAATAAAAAACTGGTAATGGAAACACCTGAATTTCAAAAAAACCCTAAAATATCGCTAAAAAGTTTTTACACAAAAGTGTAATGGAAACACTTTTTCCACATTTACAAGTCACGGGACGTGACGGACTTTACCTCTGAACTATCATCCGTCGCCTTCGTCTTTTGTTCAAAATTATCAAGACAACCGCCGTAGATGGAACCAAAACCGTACCAACACGCAACAGGATTAGAGCGCCAAGCTTCCCTGCAGCGGATTCACGGGAGATGAGATTTTAGGAGAATTGTGAGGCCTACGCCCAAAACTCCCTTCAATGGAAACGCATTCAAAGCACAACTGTACCTAATCAAAATTTAAGGGATATCGCTTTTATTTAGTGAAAAACTGTAATGGAAACCCAGCTAGTGATGCTGTGATATTTAATCATTCTTAAAATCATCACTGTTTCATTCGTTACTGTGAAAACACGGTTGAATGTTTTCAGTTAAATCCTGACCCTGTTAGACCCTCAGGTTTTCAGAATCAGAGTCTTCATTAATGACCACACAAACAATAAATTGGTGGAATTTGCTTTCGGTACCGCGCTTGAAAAGGACGCTCGCATCAACGGTGTCATCACAGAACAGACGAAAACATGAGACAACAGACAACAGTACCACGAAAAGGCATATTCAGTCCATGGGAGGGATCTGTAGCGCCTCCCTGAGGGCATGAGAGTGAACAGGTGATGAAGAGGATGGGAGGGGTCCAAGGTGGTTTTGAAGGCTCTTTGTGTGACGCGTGGATGATATAGTGTGAGTCCAAATGACCATACCAGACAATTAGACCTAAATCCAGATTCTGGCCCCTGCTGTGGTTGAGTTTGACACTCCTGCCCTAAAGGAACAGTTCAGCTTTTTCAGGAACCCACATTTTAATGTAAACTGAGCGTTTAAATTCCACATGAAGGCTGCAGATATTAGTCAGATTCAATGACGAACTGTCATGACCAGAGATAATGAATGATAGGTGTTTTCTTAGTTCAGACGTACCAAACCCCTCTGTCTCTACCACAGGACCCTCCCAGCACCCTGACACTCCCCCTGGTTCCTCACACCCCCCCTAGAGGAGCATCCCTCCAGGCATGACTGCTGTCACATCAGAATTAAACAGCCATGGGAGCGCAGATGGTTGAGTGCTTTAAAGGTGCAGTGTGTAATATTTAGCCTAGTAGCATTTAGCCGAACAAACTTGGTAAAATAAAGCAAAACATTTCTTAGACGGTCTATCCAAATAAGTGTTTAGCCATCTAAATTCAAAAATAGCTATTTTGAAAAAAACAACTCAGAATAAACCTTTAATTCATACATAGGGAGGCTCCCCTCCATGGATGCACCTTGGACTTTTACATGTTTCCATGGTAACATAGAGGAAAAAAGGATAAATAAAGTTATTGTATTCACATTACAGATACACATTAAATCCAACTGGTTGCCACAGTTTCCAGCAGAGAAATGCGATCTAGAACCCACTTCTAGATGTTGACATTCAGTTTGACACACTGCACCTTTAAGGCGCTACCCGTGTACGCGGGCGGCCCGGGTTCAAATCAGGCCTGTGGCCCTTCACCGCCTGTCTCTACCTGATCTCTTCCCTGTTTCTGAGTCTATCCACTAAATAAAATAAATAAATCTTAAAAAAAAGAATTAAACAGCCATGTGATCAGAGTAGAGACGGATGCTTTCTGGGTGCCAGGGTGATAGGAATAAAAGACGTCTCATAGACGCCTGATGTCGTCTTTACTGATCAGACATTGCGGACAAACCCGTCCCAGCGTGATGAACACAGTCCGCTCTCTGACGCTGATCCTGGAACGGCGTGAGCGTTGGCGTTTCTCTGTGAGTCTAACTCTCTGACTCCAGCTGCGTCCCCACCTTAAATCTGCTTCCTGTTTTCAAACATCACTAGTTTGGGCCAGCTGGCTCTCCGTCCTGTCTGGAGGATTTCAGGAACATGGATTTATGGCCTGATAAATTCTTCTACTGGCCCGTCAAACGGTCTGTGAAGGTGTGAAAACTGAACATGGAGAGGGATCAGAGCACTGCCCAGAGGCCTTTAAGCACGGCAGAGAGAGGAACCTCCATCCCTGCTCCCTCTACCAAAGATTACACATGAATGAATGTCACTGATGTGTGCTGACTCTACGGAGCGTCTCTCTGTCTGGAGCTTTAAAGGAACCCTGCCAGATCAGACCAGTTCAGCTTGGTAGACCTTTGTGTCTCTCACTAGATATCTGCATTCTGAGTAAGTCTGAGTTTATAAACTCACCAGGAGGCCGCCAAGTTTTGGTCCATGCTGGTACTGTGACATCACTAGCGCTTCTCGCCGTTGCTATAGTAACCGCTGTTTTGGACTGGTACTACGTCCTGCTGCCATCACAGCTTTGATAGCAGGCTGAGTTTGCAGCGTTTGTCTCTCTGCTGTCAAAGCTCTGACATTCTCCTCAGTTTGACCTCTATAAACCTCAGAGTGACTGATTCAGTGTAGAGAGGAAGCATGCCGGCACCTTTTCAAAATAAAAGCGTTATGGACAGACAAAGGAGTTTCTCCAAAGAAAAGCTAAAGTGGGATTTTACTTTGAAAAGTGCAAACAGGAAGTGTTTTTGTGCTGTGTTTATCTTTACCTGCGTGAGGAAACAGAGCGCTTCATAAAGAGCTGAAATTTATCAAACAGACACATTTTAGCTCACAGCCTTCGTCTGGTTCATCAAGAAACTGATTTCTAACAGATTCTACCCATGTGGGCGTAAATGTTTGCTACAAGATAAACATGGCTCTGTTTTGATCATTTTCACGTCCAGTTTGACTGATAGCCGCTGGTGGTGTAAGGAAAAGTAGAAGAGAGCTCAAATCTTAAATCTAAAAACTCCACTCATTTATTCACAGTCGATATATACGCTGAAAAAGATCAGACATAAATATCAGCAGAAATGTAGATATCTGTTGACAGCAGATTGATAATATGGTGCATCCCTAGTTGGAGGAGTATAATATCTGACTATAATACTGCAGCAAAGAGCAGAAAGAAGCAGCAGAGTTCATCTAGAACACTCAGATTCAATGTTGTCTGCGTCCTCCGTGCAGCTCTGAGGATGAAATGAACCTGTACTCGTTCTCCAAGACAGGGGTCCTCAACCGTTTCAGCCCGCGACCCCCAAAATAAAGGTCCCAGAGACCAGGACCCCACTGGACCTGAAGGTGGCTGAACAGCCAGGAACATTCTACAGTCATGGAGACAAGGCCGTCCATCAGGGGGATAAAGGGGAGGTTTCTGGGACCCAGCCAAACTGGGGCCAGCAAAATCCTGGTCCACTGTAAAGAGAAGCTGTGGTATTTTATATTTAACCTGAATAAAAACCACTCTGATCAAAGAAACACATTTTTATTCATTTGTGTAAGAGGTAGCCCTCTTAAAAATGTAAATCCTTCTGTTTAAAACAATTAAAATATGTTAAAAATAACAAAAATTGGTTTATAATGACAAAAACGCTGGGAAAGGTGGTGAAACTGGATTTTAAAAATAGCAGAAATGGGTTAGAAATGCCAAAAATTTAATTAAAGGGGCAAAAATAGCTCCCCTCAAAATGGCAAAAATGGGTTAAAGAGGAAAAAATGGGCACATTGAGTGGTGAAAGGGGATTCAAAAGTGGCTGAAATGGCATTAAAGTGGTAAAAATAGGTGGAAATTTGGTGAAATGGGATGAAAATGGATATAAACAGGCCAAAAGGTTAGCTGAGGCAGAAAGAGTCATAAACTGGCAAAAATGGTCATATCAAATTCTGAAATGTGGCTTATAAAGTGGTAAAAGGGGTTAAAAGAGGCAATAATGTGCCAACAGAGCCAACAGTGGGCAGGAACTTGGTTCAGAAGTGGCAAAAACAGGTAGAAAAAAGTGGTGGAAAGGATTTAAAATGGACTAAAACCTTTTTTAAGTTGAGAAAATGTGTTAGAATTGGTAAAATTAGTGGGAAAAAATGATCGAAATGGGTTAAAATTTGGCAAAACTGGTTTAAAGTGGAAACAGAGTAATTTAATCATGTTTGCAGTTTTTTAAGGCATCTGGAGACCCCCTCTCAGTGCCCTGGGGACCCCAGTGAGGTGCTGACCCTGATGTTAAAACCCCTGCTCTAGGAATGGACCTTAGATCTCCACCCACTCACAGGTACCAGTACTAGAATGGACCTACATCTCTCCCCACTCACAGGTACCAGTACTAGAATGGACCCTACATCTCTCCCCACTCACAGGTACCTGTACTAGAATGGACCTACATCTCTACCCACTCACAGGTACCAGTACTAGAATGGACCCTACATCTCTACCCACTCACAGGTACCAGTACTAGAATGGACCTACATCTCTCCCCACTCACAGGTACCAGTACTAGAATGGACCCTACATCTCTCCCCACTCACAGGTACCTGTACTAGAATGGACCTACATCTCTACCCACTCACAGGTACCAGTACTAGAATGGACCCTACATCTCTCCCCACTCACAGGTACCTGTACTAGAATGGACCTACATCTCTACCCACTCACAGGTACCTGTACTAGAATGGACCTACATCTCTCCCCACTCACAGGTACCAGTACTAGAATGGACCCTACATCTCTACCCACTCACAGGTACCAGTACTAGAATGGACCCTACATCTCTCCCCACTCACAGGTACCAGTACTAGAATGGACCTACATCTCTCCCCACTCACAGGTACCTGTACTAGAATGGACCCTACATCTCTCCCCACTCACAGGTACCAGTACTAGAATGGACCTACATCTCTCCCCACTCACAGGTACCAGTACTAGAATGGACCTACATCTCTACCCACTCACAGGTACCAGTACTAGAATGGACCTACATCTCTACCCACTCACAGGTACCAGTACTAGAATGGACCTACATCTCTCCCCACTCACAGGTACCAGTACTAGAATGGACCCTACATCTCTACCCACTCACAGGTACCAGTACTAGAATGGACCTACATCTCTACCCACTCACAGGTACCTGTACTAGAATGGACCTACATCTCTACCCACTCACAGGTACCAGTACTAGAATGGACCTACATCTCTACCCACTCACAGGTACCAGTACTAGAATGGACCCTACATCTCTACCCACTCACAGGTACCAGTACTAGAATGGACCTACATCTCTACCCACTCACAGGTACCAGTACTAGAATGGACCCTACATCTCTACCCACTCACAGGTACCAGTACTAGAATGGACCTACATCTCTACCCACTCACAGGTACCTGTACTAGAATGGACCCTACATCTCTACCCACTCACAGGTACCAGTACTAGAATGGACCCTACATCTCTACCCACTCACAGGTACCTGTACTAGAATGGACCTACATCTCTACCCACTCACAGGTACCAGTACTAGAATGGACCTACATCTCTACCCACTCACAGGTACCAGTACTAGAATGGACCCTACATCTCTACCCACTCACAGGTACCAGTACTAAAATGGACCCTACATCTCTACCCACTCACAGGTACCAGTACTAGAATGGACCTACATCTCTACCCACTCACAGGTACCAGTACTAGAATGGACCTACATCTCTACCCACTCACAGGTACCAGTACTAGAATGGACCCTACATCTCTACCCACTCACAGGTACCAGTACTAGAATGGACCTACATCTCTACCCACTCACAGGTACCAGTACTAGAATGGACCCTACATCTCTACCCACTCACAGGTACCAGTACTAGAATGGACCCTACATCTCTACCCACTCACAGGTACCAGTACTAGAATGGACCTACATCTCTACCCACTCACAGGTACCAGTACTAGAATGGACCCTACATCTCTACCCACTCACAGGTACCAGTACTAGAATGGACCTACATCTCTCCCCACTCACAGGTACCAGTACTAGAATGGACCCTACATCTCTACCCACTCACAGGTACCAGTACTAGAATGGACCCTACATCTCTACCCACTCACAGGTACCAGTACTAGAATGGACCTACATCTCTACCCACTCACAGGTACCAGTACTAGAATGGACCTACATCTCTACCCACTCACATTTACCAGTACTAGAATGGACCTACATCTCTACCCACTCACAGGTACCAGTACTAGAATGGACCTACATCTCTACCCACTCACATTTACCAGTACTAGAATGGACCTACATCTCTCCCCACTCACAGGTACCAGTACTAGAATGGACCTACATCTCTACCCACTCACAGGTACCTGTACTAGAATGGACCCTACATCTCTACCCACTCACAGGTACCAGTACTAGAATGGACCTACATCTCTACCCACTCACAGGTACCTGTACTAGAATGGACCTACATCTCTACCCACTCACAGGTACCAGTACTAGAATGGACCTACATCTCTCCCCACTCACAGGTACCAGTACTAGAATGGACCTACATCTCTACCCACTCACATTTACCAGTACTAGAATGGACCTACATCTCTACCCACTCACAGGTACCAGTACTAGAATGGACCTTAGATCTCCACCCACTCACAGGTACCAGTACTAGAATGGACCCTACATCTCTACCCACTCACAGAGATGCATACTGTACTAGAATGGACCTACATCTCTACCCACTCACAGGTACCAGTACTAGAATGGACCCTACATCTCTCCCCACTCACAGGTACCTGTACTAGAATGGACCTACATCTCTACCCACTCACAGGTACCAGTACTAGAATGGACCTACATCTCTCCCCACTCACAGGTACCAGTACTAGAATGGACCCTACATCTCTCCCCACTCACAGGTACCAGTACTAGAATGGACCTACATCTCTCCCCACTCACAGGTACCAGTACTAGAATGGACCTACATCTCTCCCCACTCACAGGTACCAGTACTAGAATGGACCTACATCTCTCCCCACTCACAGGTACCAGTACTAGAATGGACCCTACATCTCTACCCACTCACAGGTACCAGTACTAGAATGGACCTACATCTCTACCCACTCACAGGTACCAGTACTAGAATGGACCTACATCTCTACCCACTCACAGGTACCAGTACTAGAATGGACCTACATCTCTCCCCACTCACAGGTACCAGTACTAGAATGGACCCTACATCTCTACCCACTCACAGGTACCAGTACTAGAATGGACCCTACACCACTCACAGGTACCTGTACTAGAATGGACCTACATCTCTACCCACTCACAGGTACCAGTACTAGAATGGACCTACATCTCTACCCACTCACAGGTACCAGTACTAGAATGGACCCTACATCTCTACCCACTCACAGGTACCAGTACTAGAATGGACCCTACATCTCTACCCACTCAGAGGTACCAGTACTAGAATGGATTTTCTGTCCTACATCTCTATCTCACAGGGTACCACTGTACTAGAATGGACCTACATCTCTATGCAGAACTCACAGGTACCTTTACTAGAATGGACCTACATCTCTACCCACTCACAGGTACCAGTACTAGAATGGACCTACATCTCTACCCACTCACAGGTACCTGTACTAGAATGGACCAACATCTCTACCCACTCACAGGTACCAGTCTCCCCCAGTACTAGAATGGACCTACATCTCTACCCACTCACAGGTACCAGTACTAGAATGGACCTACATCTCTACCCACTCACAGGTACCAGTACTATAATGTACCTACATCTCTACCCACTCACAGGTACCAGTACTAGAATGGACCTACATCTCTCCCCACTCACAGGTACACTCACAGGTACCAGTACTAGAATGGACCTACATCTCTCCCCACTCACAGGTACCAGTACTAGAATGGACCCTACATCTCTACCCACTCACAGGTACCAGTACTAGAATGGACCTACATCTCTCCCCACTCACAGGTACCAGTACTAGAATGGACCCTACATCTCTACCCACTCACAGGTCCCAGGACGAGAATGGGCCTACATCTCTTCTCAGACCCCATGAATGGACCTACATCTCTACACTGTACCAGTGTAGAATGGACCTACATCTCTAACTCTACTACATCTCTGAACAGATTCAGTACTATGGACCTACATCTCTCTATTGTACCAGTACTAGAATGGACCTACATCTCTACCCACACACTTACCAGTACTAGAATGGACCTACATCTCTACCCACTCACAGGTACCAGTACTAGTCAATCATTACCAGTACTAGAATGGACCCTACATCTCTACCCTTTAAATGCCAGTGTGATGACTGGCAGACAGCTCTCATCCTCTGACTATATTTACTATGTCTGTTTTTATTGTGTCCATTATTGACTATATCTAACCTGTTTTTATTGTGTCCATTATTGACTATATCTAACCTGTTTTTATTGTCTATTATTGACTATATCTAACCTGTTTTATTGTCTATTATTGACTATATCTAACCTGTTTTTATTGTGTCCATTATTGACTATATCTAACCTGTTTTTATTGTGTCCATTATTGACTATATCTAACCTGTTTTTATTGTGTCCATTATTGACTATATCTAACCTGTTTTTATTGTCTATTATTGACTATATCTAACCTGTTTTATTGTCTATTATTGACTATATCTAACCTGTTTTATTGTCTATTATTGACTATATCTAACCTGTTTTTATTGTCTATTATTGACTATATCTAACCTGTTTTATTGTCTATTATTGACTATATCTAACCTGTTTTTATTGTCTATTATTGACTATATCTAACCTGTTTTTATTGTCTATTATTGACTATATCTAACCTGTTTTATTGTCTATTATTGACTATATCTAACCTGTTTTTATTGTCTATTATTGACTATATCTAACCTGTTTTTATTGTCTATTATTGACTATATCTAACCTGTTTTTATTGTCTATTATTGACTATATCTAACCTGTTTTTATTGTCTATTATTGACTATATCTAACCTGTTTTATTGTCTATTATTGACTATATCTAACCTGTTTTTATTGTCTATTATTGACTATATCTAACCTGTTTTTATTGTCTATTATTGACTATATCTAACCTACAGCTTAAATGGGTTAATAATGGCAAAAATGGGGAGAAAGGTGGTGAAATTAGATTTTACAAGTAGCAGAAATGGGTTAAAAATGCCTTAAAATTGATAAAAGTGGCAACAACAAAAAAAAAAACAAAAACATAAAATGGCAAAAATGGGTTATAGTGGCTAAAATGTGCATATTAAGTGATAAAAGGGGATTCAAAAGTGGCTGAAGTTGTGTTTAAGTGGCAAAAAAGGTGGAAATTTGGTGAAATGGGATGAAAATTGATATTAACGGGCCAAAAAGGAGTTAGCAGTGGCAGAAATAGTCATAAAATGGCAAAAACAGGCAGAAAAAAGTGGGCAAAAGGGTTCTTAATTGACAAAAATGGGTTTTAAGGTGGAATAATGTGTTAAAATTGGTGGGGAAAAGTGATAAAAATGGATTAAGATTGGGCAAAATTGGTGTAAAGTGGCAACAGTGTGATTCATAAATACTCTTAGTTTTTAAGGCTTCCGTAGACCCCCTCACAGTGTCTTATGACCCCCAGTAGGGTCCCAACCCCAATGTTGAGAACCCCTGGTTTAGGGAACCAATCAGCCATTGTCCTCCAGGATGGAGAGGGAGCTTCAGTGTATCCCATGATCCTCTGCTGCAGCAGGTTATCTTGTGTTTCCATGCCAGCAGAGGTCAGAGGTATTACTACCTCAGATTTCCACATATAGACCTGCGCTGCCATCAAGTCAGTCTAGTCAATCACGCCAGCCCGCCTCCAGCACGACCTGGAAGAGCTGCTTCACTCCAGAGACCAGGCAGACCTGTTCCATGGCTGTAGAGAAGACCTACAAACATCTACACCTCACTGATGATGGAGCTCTGCTGTGGTGATCCGGTCTGATGGAGCTCTGCTGTGGTGATCCGGTCTGATGGAGCTCTGCTGTGGTGATCCGGTCTGATGGAGCTCTGCTGTGGTGATCCGGTCTGATGGAGCTCTGCTGTGGTGATCCAGTCTGATGGAGCTCTGCTGTGGTGATCTGGTCTGATGGAGCTCTGCTGGGTGATGGTTTAGGTTAAAGTGGTTTCAGTGGTTGGTGCTGCAGTGGAAAACTGAAGGAGCTGGAGTCTGTGAGGTGACTGTGGTAAATGATGGACACTAACGCTGGAAACGTCCTCCTGGCCGCAGTAATGATGGATGAGACGGGCAGAGCATCAGTCAGGGTTAAAAGAATTAATAAAACAGATTAAGAGGAGAAGAAGACCTGAAGGTCTCTAAAATGGGACGGTCTGGATTAATCCAGGAGTCAGAGCCATGGATGAAGAGGATTGTTCCGTCTGTTGATCATCAGGGCTGTTCAGCAGTCAGAGGGAATTAAAGTCTAAATGTTAAAACTGTCTGAGGATGGTGGTTAGAGAAATGATGGGATTAGCAGGTGATGAAGATCTGTCTCTGCAGAGTGGAAACATTCAGACATGGACTCAGAGGGTTTTAGGAAAACTAAGACTAAATGATTTTAAATGGCAGATGATTTTCTCTTTTAACGACACCAAAATAGAGAAGTCAAGGGTCTCCCCTTTAATCAAACTAAACCTCAGATTAGACATATTTACCATCCATGCAGCACCGGAGGACTCAGAGGGGTTTGAAAAGGCTGTAGACCCTGGATTCTTCATGGGTTCTTAAGACCAAGTGTCCTCTATGGCAGGGGTTCTCAACCTTGGGGTTGGGACCCCCATTGGGGGTCACGAGACACTGAGAGGGGGTCTCCAAATTCCCTAAAAAACTAAGAATATTTTCTAAATGACACTGTTGCTACTTTACACCAATTTTGTCACTTTTTTTTTACCCCTTTCCATCATTTTTTCCCACCAGTTTAACATATTTTTGCAATTTAACACCTATTTTTGTCAGTTTCAAACTCTTTCCACCATTTTTTCTAGGGCTGGGTATTGTTAAGAACCTCATGGTTCGATTCGATTCTTTAGGTTGCGATTCGATTTGAAGTAGTAAGAAGTAGAAATAAACAAATAACCTGTTGACAATTTGTTAATAATTATTTTCATGCCCATGTGAACATATGTCGAAGGTCACCTCACATTTTTAAGCAATAAAACATCTGAAGATAAAAATTTGCACAGTAATAACTTATTTTTGCGTATGGAGTAAAAGTAAAAACATGACAGTTCTGTATAAACACTGAAAAAGTAAAGTGCATGTAAACTTCAGTAATATTTCTTTCCTCTTGGAAACTGTGATAAACCTCACATAACATGGTTATGGTTGGTGGCCTCCGTCCATCCAACGCCAATCTCACACACAATGACCCCCACTGGCCAGGAGGTGAATCGATTCAGAGGATTTGCTGAATCGATGTTGAATTTGGGGTTACAATGCATCAATTAATCGATATTTTACCCACCCCTAATTTTTTTTTCCTATTGCTTCTGTTGACCCATTACTGTCCCTATTAAACCTTTTACATCCAATTTTTCCCATTTAAACCACATTTCACTGCCTGATATGCCCAGTTTTAGTAGTTTAACCAATTTCTGCCAATATCTGCCTGTTTTTTCTTTCTCTGTTAACACTTTTTTTGCCAGTTTATATCAATTTTCCATCCCATTTCACAAATTCCCACCCATTTTGCCAATTTAATGCCTTTACAGCCACATTTTAACTCCCTTTTACCACTATTTATGCCCATTGTTGCCACTTTAACCCATTTTTGCCATTTTCATCTAATTTTTGCCACCTCTAACCCATTTCTGCTACTTTTAAAATCCAACTTCCCCACCTTTTCCACCATTTTTTGCCATTGTTAATCAATTTTAGCTATTTTTAAACCATTTTCATTCTATTTTTTTGACAAAAAGGATTGACATTTTTAGAAGTCTTTGTACTACACACCTGAATAAATAAAGGTATGTATTTCACTGGTAAGAGGGGTTATCATCCAGATTAAATATAAAGAAATCACAGCTTAACTTTATAATGGACCATGGTTTTGCTGGCCCCCAGTGTGGCTGGGTCCCAGAAAGCTCTCCCTTTACCCCCCCTCATGGACGGCCTTGTCTCCATGACTATTCCTGGCTGTTCAACCACCTTCAGGTCCAGTGGGGGTCCTGGTCTCTGGCACCTTTATTTTGGGGGTCAGGGGCTGAAAAGGTTGAGAACCACTGGTCTATGGTACCTTCTTCATGGATACGTATGACCAAGTGTCCTCTACGGTGCCCTGTATGTGGACAAAATTCAACACAGTGCCCCCTATAGGACGTTTCTGACAGTGGAGAAAACCCATGAAAGTGCCGTAACCCCCCATTCTTCCTCATGTGCCTCTGTTAAATCAATAGTTAATGATTGCTCATCTGTTTATTACAGAGGTAAAGGCAAGTTTACGTCACTAAATGGTTATTTAATCATAACCAGGGTTTCTCAGTATTTTACTACAAAATAAATGTGTACCAACTTTGGTGTGCAGCAGGTGTTTTTAGATATTTTACTCACACATCCTGAGTCCACCTCTGCTTTCAGTGATTCCAGTCTACTGTCAGCAGAGGCTGCAGCAAAAACAACCAGAAGACTGCACAGGTGACCTGCTAAACGTGGGAATTACAGGTAACCAAAGGCCTGTGTTGTTTGTGTGAACATGAAAGAGGAAGAGCGGGTGTGTACAGAGGCCGGGGAATGAAGAACAGAGCTCTTTAACTCTAAAGGAGAAACCCGTCATGTTTAACTCGTCTCACAGAAGCTTTGGTTTATCTGCATCCTCAGCCTGTCACGTGTAAACAGCCGGGTCACCAGGCAACCAGGAAACCAGCACGTGGAATGTTGGATTGTGGGAGTTGGAGGCTCTGTGACCCAGGAAGTAGGTTTAGCTGAGGTCATTAGAGAGAACCAGACAGACCAGCAGAGCTCAGTAAATGTGCAGAGTCTGTCTCACATCTCTCTGCTATCTCTCCACATGTGTGAACTCTGAGCAGCCCCACAGACACAGAACAAATTATACGACCAACATGTGGATGCTCAGGACCGATCTCGCTGTTCCTGCTGGCTGTCAGCGCTGCAGAGAGAACGGCCGCTGACGGCAGAGTCCATATTTCATCTCAGCTTTACCTCACATGAGGAGGAGCCCGTCTAAGTCAGAGATCGAACATTCATGATAAATCTGTTATTTCACCCACGGGGTAAATCAGTGTTACTCAGCCACAGTGCTGAAAAATACCTCTGGAATCTAAGTGGTGAAAAGCAGCAAAACAGCTTAAAGTAGGAATAACAATAAGTAAAGGGGCAAAAATGATCAAAATGCAACAAAAATGGATGAAAGGGGCAAAATGTGAAAAACAAGAGGAAAAAGGGTCAGAAAGTCGTAAAAATGGGTAAGTTACAAAACAGGTGGCTAAAAATGGGCAAAAAGAAGAAAAAGTGGTATTTAATGGCAAAAGAAATGGAAGAATGCTTAAATGGACAAAAAGGTGAAAAGGGCAAGAATGGGATTAAAGTGGCTAAAACAAGTGGCAAATATGGGCAGAAAATAGGAAACTAAAGCTAGCTTAAATGGGCAAAAGTGGCAAAGAAATGGTAACAAAGGGCAAAAATGGCAGCTAGAAGAGGCAAAAATGGGGAAAATGGAAACAAGTGGTATTTTTATGGCAAAGGGTTGCTAAAATGGCGAAAAGTGGCAAAAAAAAAAAAAAAAGTGGTATTTAATCACAAAGGTAAGCTTAACAAAGTGTTCATGAGTGAGGGAAGAATGGGGCGAGACAGGCGGATCGTCAGCAGTGGTGCGGTCTCTGCACCGGTCCGGGAGTCAAAGGCGAAGCTCTCGATTTACGGTCGATCTCGGCAGACCTGTTCCATGGCTGTAGAGAAGACCTACAAACATCTACACCTCACTGATGATGGAGCTCTGCTGTGGTGATCCGGTCTGATGGAGCTCTGCTGTGGTGATCCGGTCTGATGGAGCTCTGCTGTGGTGATCCGGTCTGATGGAGCTCTGCTGTGGTGATCCGGTCTGATGGAGCTCTGCTGTGGTGATCCAGTCTGATGGAGCTCTGCTGTGGTGATCTGGTCTGATGGAGCTCTGCTGGGTGATGGTTTAGGTTAAAGTGGTTTCAGTGGTTGGTGCTGCAGTGGAAAACTGAAGGAGCTGGAGTCTGTGAGGTGACTGTGGTAAATGATGGACACTAACGCTGGAAACGTCCTCCTGGCCGCAGTAATGATGGATGAGACGGGCAGAGCATCAGTCAGGGTTAAAAGAATTAATAAAACAGATTAAGAGGAGAAGAAGACCTGAAGGTCTCTAAAATGGGACGGTCTGGATTAATCCAGGAGTCAGAGCCATGGATGAAGAGGATTGTTCCGTCTGTTGATCATCAGGGCTGTTCAGCAGTCAGAGGGAATTAAAGTCTAAATGTTAAAACTGTCTGAGGATGGTGGTTAGAGAAATGATGGGATTAGCAGGTGATGAAGATCTGTCTCTGCAGAGTGGAAACATTCAGACATGGACTCAGAGGGTTTTAGGAAAACTAAGACTAAATGATTTTAAATGGCAGATGATTTTCTCTTTTAACGACACCAAAATAGAGAAGTCAAGGGTCTCCCCTTTAATCAAACTAAACCTCAGATTAGACATATTTACCATCCATGCAGCACCGGAGGACTCAGAGGGGTTTGAAAAGGCTGTAGACCCTGGATTCTTCATGGGTTCTTAAGACCAAGTGTCCTCTATGGCAGGGGTTCTCAACCTTGGGGTTGGGACCCCCATTGGGGGTCACGAGACACTGAGAGGGGGTCTCCAAATTCCCTAAAAAACTAAGAATATTTTCTAAATGACACTGTTGCTACTTTACACCAATTTTGTCACTTTTTTTTAACCCCTTTCCATCATTTTTTCCCACCAGTTTAACATATTTTTGCAATTTAACACCTATTTTTGTCAGTTTCAAACTCTTTCCACCATTTTTTCTAGGGCTGGGTATTGTTAAGAACCTCATGGTTCGATTCGATTCTTTAGGTTGCGATTCGATTTGAAGTAGTAAGAAGTAGAAATAAACAAATAACCTGTTGACAATTTGTTAATAATTATTTTCATGCCCATGTGAACATATGTCGAAGGTCACCTCACATTTTTAAGCAATAAAACATCTGAAGATAAAAATTTGCACAGTAATAACTTATTTTTTGCTATGGAGTAAAAGTAAAAAACATGACAGTTCTGTATAAACACTGTAAAAGTAAAGTGCATGTACACGTCAGTAATATTTCTTTCCTCTAGGAAACAGTGATAAACCTAACATAACATGGTTAAGGTTGGTGGCCTCCGTCCATCCAACGCCAATCTCACACACAATGACCCCCACTGGCCAGGAGGTGAATCGATTCAGAGGATTTGCTGAATCGATGTTGAATTTGGGGGGGGGGGGGGGGGTTGCAATGCATCCATTAATCGATATTTTACCCACCCCTAATTTTTTTTTCCTATTGCTTCTGTTGACCCATTACTGTCCCTATTAAACCTTTTACATCCAATTTTTCCCATTTAAACCACATTTCACTGCCTGATATGCCCAGTTTTAGTAGTTTAACCAATTTCTGCCAATATCTGCCTGTTTTTTCTTTCTCTGTTAACACTTTTTTTGCCAGTTTATATCAATTTTCCATCCCATTTCACAAATTCCCACCCATTTTGCCAATTTAATGCCTTTACAGCCACATTTTAACTCCCTTTTACCACTATTTATGCCCATTGTTGCCACTTTAACCCATTTTTGCCATTTTCATCTAATTTTTGCCACCTCTAACCCATTTCTGCTACTTTTAAAATCCAACTTCCCCACCTTTTCCACCATTTTTTGCCATTGTTAATCAATTTTAGCTATTTTTAAACCATTTTCATTCTATTTTTTTGACAAAAAGGATTGACATTTTTAGAAGTCTTTGTACTACACACCTGAATAAATAAAGGTATGTATTTCACTGGTAAGAGGGGTTATCATCCAGATTAAATATAAAGAAATCACAGCTTAACTTTATAATGGACCATGGTTTTGCTGGCCCCCAGTGTGGCTGGGTCCCAGAAAGCTCTCCCTTTACCCCCCCTCATGGACGGCCTTGTCTCCATGACTATTCCTGGCTGTTCAACCACCTTCGGGTCCAGTGGGGGTCTTCAGTATCTGGCACCTTTATTTTGGGGTCCTGGGCTGAAAAGGTTGAGAACCACTGGTCTATGGTACCTTCTTCATGGATACGTATGACCAAGTGTCCTCTACGGTGCCCTGTATGTGGACAAAATTCAACACAGTGCCCCCTATAGGACGTTTCTGACAGTGGAGAAAACCCATGAAAGTGCCGTAACCCCCCATTCTTCCTCATGTGCCTCTGTTAAATCAATAGTTAATGATTGCTCATCTGTTTATTACAGAGGTAAAGGCAAGTTTACGTCACTAAATGGTTATTTAATCATAACCAGGGTTTCTCAGTATTTTACTACAAAATAAATGTGTACCAACTTTGGTGTGCAGCAGGTGTTTTTAGATATTTTACTCACACATCCTGAGTCCACCTCTGCTTTCAGTGATTCCAGTCTACTGTCAGCAGAGGCTGCAGCAAAAACAACCAGAAGACTGCACAGGTGACCTGCTAAACGTGGGAATTACAGGTAACCAAAGGCCTGTGTTGTTTGTGTGAACATGAAAGAGGAAGAGCGGGTGTGTACAGAGGCCGGGGAATGAAGAACAGAGCTCTTTAACTCTAAAGGAGAAACCCGTCATGTTTAACTCGTCTCACAGAAGCTTTGGTTTATCTGCATCCTCAGCCTGTCACGTGTAAACAGCCGGGTCACCAGGCAACCAGGAAACCAGCACGTGGAATGTTGGATTGTGGGAGTTGGAGGCTCTGTGACCCAGGAAGTAGGTTTAGCTGAGGTCATTAGAGAGAGAACCAGACAGACCAGCAGAGCTCAGTAAATGTGCAGAGTCTGTCTCACATCTCTCTGCTATCTCTCCACATGTGTGAACTCTGAGCAGCCCCACAGACACAGAACAAATTATACGACCAACATGTGGATGCTCAGGACCGATCTCGCTGTTCCTGCTGGCTGTCAGCGCTGCAGAGAGAACGGCCGCTGACGGCAGAGTCCATATTTCATCTCAGCTTTACCTCACATGAGGAGGAGCCCGTCTAAGTCAGAGATCGAACATTCATGATAAATCTGTTATTTCACCCACGGGGTAAATCAGTGTTACTCAGCCACAGTGCTGAAAAATACCTCTGCAAGAATCTAAGTGGTGAAAAGCAGCAAAAACAGCTTAAAGTAGGAATAACAATAAGTAAAGGGGGCAAAAATGATCAAAATGCAACAAAAATGGATGAAAGGGGCAAAAATGTGAAAAACAAGAGGGAAAAAGGGTCAGAAAGTCGTAAAAATGGGTAAGAAGTTACAAAACAGGTGGCTAAAAATGGGCAAAAAAGAAGAAAAAAGTGGTATTTAATGGCAAAAGAAATGGAGAAGAATGCTTAAATGGACAAAAAAAGGTGAAAAGGGCAAGAATGGGATTAAAGTGGCTAAAACAAGTGGCAAATATGGGCAGAAAATAGGAAACTAAAGCTAGCTTAAATGGGCAAAAAGTGGCAAAGAAATGGTAACAAAGGGCAAAAATGGCAACTAGAAGAGGCAAAAATGGGGAAAATGGAAACAAGTGGTATTTTATGGCAAAGGGTTGCTAAAATGGGCGAAAAGTGGCAAAAAAGGGTAAAAAAAAAAAAAGTGGTATTTAATCACAAAAGGTAGCTTAACTCGGTAAAAAAGTGTTCATGAGTGAGGGAAGAATGGAGCGAGACAGGCGGATCGTCAGCAGTGGTGCGGTCTCTGCACCGGTCCGGGGTCAAAAGGCGAAGCTCTCGATTTACCGGTCGATCTACGTTCCCGCCCTCACCTATGGTCATGAGCGGTGGGTAGTGACTGAAAGAACGAGATCACGGATACAGGCAGCTGAAATGAGTTTCCTCTGCAGGGTGTCTGGGCTCTCCCTTAGAGACAGGGTGAGAAGCTCGGCCATCCGGGAGAGACTCGGAGTAGAGCCGCTGCTCCTCCACATTGAGAGGAGCCACTATGTCGCTTGGCTGGCCTGGGAACGCCTTGGGATCCCCTGGGAAGAGCTGGACGAAGTGGCCGGGGAGAGGGAAGTCTGGGTCTCCCTGCTTAGGCTGCTGCCCCCGCGACCTGATCTCGGATAAGCGGAAGAAGATGGATGGATGGAACTCGGTAAAAAGTGGCAAAAAAAGTAACTAGGGCAAAAAAGTTTCCCTCTTTTAAGGCTTTCTGGGGAAAAAAATATTTAAAATGAAGACATAAAAGAGCCACATGTGGCCCCAGAGCCTCAGGTTGAGTACCACTGGGGTAGAGCTTCACCTCTGCATGCTGTTCTCACATTTACACATCAACAGAATCAGACCAGAATCAGTGAGAACGTTCTGGACTGTCTGGTCAGACCAGTGGATTATTTCAGACCAGTATCTGACTCAGAACGTGGATCAACTGTAGAACCCTAACGTCCAGCATCTCTGTGAGCCTACAGCTGTTTTTCTGCTGATTACGGAGTTTTACAGATAAATATTAAAATGATAATACAGGAGGCTAAAGCACAGACTCTCTCTCTCCTGGATGCTCTACTCAGGCAGCATCATGTGATTACAAAACAGCCTGCTATTGGCTGACAAAGGGTAAACAACATGGTGGCTAACATTTGAGCTAGCAGTAATAAATGATCATAGTTGGATCAAAATGGATGAAAGAGGTCCAGTATCAGGATTACTGGTTTACTGGTGTGGATTTCATCATTAAAGTCCCCAAAAGCCCCTCGAGTTCCAGGCTCTCTGAAAATGCTGCTGCAGGGATTCAAAGGCATCAATGAAGGAACAACGGCTAGCTTCAGGAGGAAAAACAAGTCAGAGGAAGTGATTTATGGTTCAAAGGTTATTTAACTTTTGATCAACTGTGTCATTTCCTGTCGTGTGCGACAGCGCCGGTCTGGAAGGCGTTTTAACGTTAGCGTTTTTCAGAGAAAAGCTGTCACACAGACGCCATTCTTTACTGCTGCTGTGGCTGCTTCTTCTTCACTGCTCTAAAACGGTAGCCTGCATCAGGATCAGACCTGAGACTGGTATCAGGATCAGACCTGAGACTGGTATCAGGATCAGATCTGAGACTGGTATCAGGATCAGACCTGAGACTGGTATCAGGATCAGACCTGAGACTGGTATCAGGATCAGATCTGAGACTGGTATCAGGATCAGACCTGAGACTGGTATCAGGATCAGATCTGAGACTGGTATCAGGATCAGACCTGAGACTGGTATCAGGATCAGATCTGAGACTGGTATCAGGATCAGATCTGAGACTGGTATCAGGATCAGACCTGATTCTGGTATCAGGATCAGATCTGAGACTGGTACCAGGATCAGATCTGAGACTGGTATCAGGATCAGACCTGAGACTGGTATCAGGATCAAACCTGATTCTGGTATCAGGATCAGACCTGAGACTGGTATCAGGATCAAACCTGATTCTGGTATCAGGATCAAACCTGATTCTGGTATCAGGATCAGATCTGAGACTGGTATCAGGATCAGATCTGAGACTGGTATCAGGATCAGACCTGAGACTGGTATCAGGATCAAACCTGATTCTGGTATCAGGATCAGACCTGAGACTGGTATCAGGATCAGATCTGAGACTGGTATCAGGATCAGATCTGAGACTGGTACCAGGATCAGATCTGAGAGTCAGGGTTCACTCCCTGTTGGAGTAGAAACGTCGGCGTGTGTTTCAGGTAGGAGAGTAGAGAACAACTAAGAATAAATAAAACAGATTCAGGCGTGTGTGAGCTCAGAGGAGGATGCTGGCTCCATGAACGACCGTCTCATTTATTCTCTTTAGAATTTAAAGATTCTGCTCCTCTACAGCAGAGTTCTGCTGGACGGAGTCTGAATGTTTATCTGCTTCTTTAGGGAAACTCTCGCCTCTGCTGCCAGTTTACAATGGAAAAAAGCTGCACTACACACCATGATTACACCATACTGTTAAATAGCCACACATACATGTTCTAGTCTGACTTCTGTTAGGCCTCAGAAGAAGAAAACTGCTGTCGTCAGAGCCAGAGACGCCTCATAACATTTTAAAGACTTTAGTCTAAAGACATAATTCTCCTGTTTACCTGCACATTTAGATAATGAGAGCTGTTTAGAGGAGCTGGCTGCCTCTCTGACTGAGTTTATACGTTTCTGTGCATTTAAAACTCCCATAGAGAGTGTTTTCATACGTTTCTTACCTTTAAGGTACTGTTTGAGAAGGTTTTAGACAAAAGCAGACTATAGCTGGTTCTCTGTGTTTCCTGGATTAGAAAGTCTTGAACAGGAAGTCTGAATCCTCCTCTAACCTGACTGTGTGGATGTAAATCAGAGCTCAGAGATCTTCTCTGTGGACTCAGAGGCTCTGAGGAGTTATACAGAAACATTAGAGCTGCCATGACGAGCAGCATGAGTCAGAACAATCACATGAATCTCTGAAACATTTCATTAGGTCATGTAAAACATGAGATGCCACCTGTGGAGTTTCCTCCAGCAGCTTTAAAGCCCTGCTGTGAGGAGTTAAGGGGTCTGAGGGTTGTATGTTTAGATTTCGGCAGAGATTAAATATTCAACTGTGCTGGAGTTCAGTTAGACAGCCAATCAGGAACTCACTCACTTCTAGTCTAGGGAAAATGGATGGAGACTTCAGAGAGAGGAGACATGTGAGCACAGCAAAGGAGGTCAGACTACGGCTGTTCAAGTCTGGGTTTTCACAGATGAGTCCTGATGACTCCACGACCATGGAGTGACATTCACAAAGAGTTTGATGACCAAACCATGGGAGCTTAGACAGGAAGCTAGCTGCAGACACAGAAAAAATCAACTGTAAACTAGGTCAAAATTGAGATTTCAGCTGAAATTGTGTGGAAATGCTGAGAGCTGAATTGTGGAAGAACTGCTGAAAATGGCCAAAAGGACAAAAATAGCTGAAAGTAGCATAAAAGTAGCATAAAATGGCATAAAAGTAGCTGAAAATGGCATTCAACAGCAAAAACAGGATAAAAGTAGCTGAAAGTAGCCCAAAAAGGCTAAAAAAAGCATAAAATAGCTGAAAACAGTCTAAAAATAGCTGAAAGTTGCCTAAAAGAGCTGAAAATAGCATAAAAATAGCTGAAAGTTGCCTGAAATAGCTGAAAAAAGCCTAAGAATAGCTGAAAATTGACTAAAATAGCTAAAAGTTGCCTACAAATAGCTGAAAGTAGCCTAAAAAAGCTAAAATAGCATAAAATAACTAAAAGTTGCCTAAAAATAGCTGAAAGTAGCCTAAAAAAGCTGAAAATAGCATAAAATAGCTGAAAGGTGCCTAAAAATAGCTGAAAGTTGCCTAAACATAGCTGAAAATAGCCTAAAATAGCGGAAAATAGCCTAAAAATAGCATATAATGGCATGAAAGTAGCTGGAAATGGCATTCAATCACTTAAAAAAGAATAAAAATAGCTGAGAGTAGCCTATAAATAGCTGAAAATTACCTAAAATAGCTGAAAGTTGCCTAAAAATAGCATAAAATGACCTGGAAATGGCATTAAATAGCTAAAAAAAGGATTAACATAGCTGAAAGTAGCCTAAAAAAGCTGAAAATAGCATAAATACACTGAAAATAGCATAAATACACTGAAAATAGTCTTAAAGTAGCTGTAAATGGAATTTAATGGCTGAAAAAGCATAGAAATTGTTGAAAATAGCATGAAAATAGCTATAAAGAGCACAAGAAGCTGAAGAGTATGACAGCAGAATAGTGAAAATAGCACATGGAGGTCCAAAGTTATGAGGAGTTGAGGAAAGTGCAAATTTTCAGAAAAGCTCCATTAGTTTGAATGGGAACAAATTTGCAGAAAAAGTTAAATATTTTTAAAAAGATAAAAGTTAGAAAAGAGAAAAGATATAGCCATCATGTCCTAAAAGAGCTGAATAGAATGAAGTTAGAATGATGAGGAGAGCTCAAAGTGTGAGAGAGGAGACAGGGTCCAAAAAACATAAGAAGAATAAAAATGGCCGATGCGAATATCAATAGTGTAAATGCTTACTTAGTAATAACAATGCCATTACTCTAGTAATAGCAGGGTAACCATGTGAGAGGGGGTTCAACAGGAGTAGTTTTTACCTGAGCAGGTAAACCAGTAACCTCACAAAGCAGATGAATGCGCCTGTTTCCTTGTTCCTCACTGGTGAATCCATCTTCAAAGCTCCCGTCTGAACCGGTTGGGCCAGGTTAGAAAGTGACGGGACCAATCACCGACGAGGGGCGGTACTTTCAGGTGTGGCAGAGTCGTGACGTAAACAAGCAGCAGCGAGAGACCGGTGCAGTTATGGAGGAGGAGCTTAGCGTGGATGCTGCTGAAGCGCCAGTTTTATCAGAACCTGACGACATTTCTTCCTTAAAAGAAGAACAAAGAACAGCAGTGAGCTGTTTTCTTTTCAAAAACCACAAAAGTCGAGTACTGACATGTCTATAGTCGCCATGGTTACCGTTACGCAGTTCTCTATGGAGTTTACTCCTCAGTAGCAGCTACATCATGTGTTTTGTTGCTCTGATTGGCCTGTAAAGATGTGACAGACAGAACGTTCATCCAATCACACTCAGTTTTTCTTCAAAGGCTCTGCCCTTTTCCAAACACTGTCTATGAGAGGTTTACCAGATGGATGAGTGAAACAAATCCATCTGGTGTGTCAGGTTAGTGAACCGATGGTTCCAGAAGTGTGCTGTGGACCCCCCAGGGGGGCCCAGGGGGTGTCATGCAGGAGGGGCGTGGTGTCATGGCAGGAGGGGCGTGGTGTCATGCAGGAGAGGCGTGGTGTCATGGCAGGAGGGGCGTGGTGTTATGTAGGAGGGGCGTGGTGTCATGCAGGAGGGGCGTGGTGTTATGCAGGAGGGGCGTGGTGTCATGCAGGAAGGGCATGGTGTCATGCAGGAGGGGCGTGGTGTCATGCAGGAAGGGCATGGTGTCATGCAGGAGGGGCGTGGTGTCATGCAGGAGGGGCGTGGTGTCATGCAGGAGGGGCGTGGTGTTATGCAGGAGGGGCGTGGTGTCATGCAGGAGGGGCGTGGTGTCATGCAGGAGGGGCGTGGCACATTAAGGTTAAACAGCACCAGCTGATGACTGCCAGGGGAGGAGCAGGTCTATGGTGTCCCCTCAGATTCAACAGTGTGTCTAAGACAGAGTCTGGATTTAGACTGGAGTGAAAAGCAGAGCTCTGACCTTTCTCTTCTCCACAGCAGCACGCTACCGGTCAGAAAGGTTCCTCTGCTGAAACAAACAAGATGAAATAGAAACCTGAAACTGTTGTTGAGTTCTTCAGCAGTGACTAAACATTTCTCTGGCTGTGTTTAAAGATTTAATTCTATCATCCTAATGATTTTCATGTGGAGTTTGTTTTTCTTGCTCATGTTTGCTGAAAACTTTTCAAAGGAAAAAACAAAGTTTGTTCCAGTAACAACAGATTAAATCTAATAAATCTGATCCAGTAGGTGGCTGAACTAGATTTAGTTTCTGTGGCCTCTAACAGATCAGAACAGCCTCTGTCTAATATCTAAACCTGTTGGGTATCTGGTATTGTTAAAAATCATTGATGTCAGTGAAGAGAAGCAGCAGGATGAGGAACAGTTCTTCTACAGCGCTCTATCGCCCCCTAGCTGCTGAAGGACACACCTGCAATGATTTACATCAGTTTAACCTGAGCAGGTCTGTTTAACCTCCTGAGACCTGGTTTTTATTTGGACCTCATTTCTAGATTCTTCCATGGATCCTGGATCAGTAGACCTGAAAACCTCATCCTTGTTTCTGAGCAGGAATTACCTATTTATCAAAAATGACATCCACAGATACAGCCCTGGACACGTCAGTCATGAGACCAATAGGGAGGTGTTTTCTTCTCATTTTGAAATTTACATGCATTTAAAAAAAATGACCTAAAACTCCAGTTAGACTTCTTTGACATGTTTCTAAAGCACAGGTGTCAAACTCAAGGCCTGGGGGCCAAATCCGGCCCGTGGTACAGTTACACCCGGCCCACAGGATCATATCCTGTTCTTGTTTTAACTGGTCCTAAAATATGAGGTCTGCAGATTTCCTCCAGGATAAAAATGTAAACTTAACCATGATGATATCAGATATCCTAAAGTCAAAAAAATGTGAAAAAATAAAGAGTAAAAACAATGAGATAAAGAGAAATGTGGGAAAAGAAATTCATTTGTTTTCATTTTTTTTTTCAAATTTTTTATTGCATAATTGTGACTTCAGTCTATTATTTAGATTTTTATGACCTATTTTGAACTTTTACATTTATTTTGACTTTTTATTTAGTATGACCATTTTGAATTTATTATTTTGAATTTTTATCTCAAATTAACACTTGAATAAAAACACGTCCAAGAAAAGAAGGACATTTTGGCAGCTGAACATGTAACTCCAGGCTCCGATAGAAACATAGTCTCATCATAAACAAGCTCGTTTTATTTTCAAATTATAATTTTCACTTTCTATCTTGTCTTCTGACCTTTTCAATTTATAATTTGCACCTTTTTAAAAGCATGATTGTGACTTTCTTTTTTATATATTTACCATTTTAAATCATTATTTTAACATCTAATTTGGTGTTTTGACCGTTTGAACTAGTACATTTGAATTTCGATCTCAGATTTTGAGCCTTTTAACTGATCATTTTAACTTTTTAAATGTTAAAATCATGTCCCATAGTTTCTTACTGGTGAAAATGAGGTTAGCAGTTTGGTTTAATGTGGACCCTGTCAGGCCCTCAGGTCAGACCTGAATTCAGAATCCGGACCCTTCTGTGACTGAGTTTGACACCCCTGTTCTAAAGTGTCCTGTAAAACCATTCAAATAAAATTTTCCCCTAAAAACTCCATGTTAACCCCTTAACGCCTGTTGTCACATATTTGACCCATACTTTTATGAATACCTCTATCAAATCAATATGCTCAATAAATTACTCAAAAAAACTTATGAATACAATCTGATAAATGATAAAAATGCCCTCAAGTTGATTATCAGTTACCAAAAACACATAATGAATAAAATGAGATGCTAAAAATATATTTGTTAAAATTTTATTGGAAATTTGGATTTTTTAAAATTTCAGTAGAAAGATGAATGAACATTTCAGATCCAAAAAATTAAAAGTGCCCGGCTATTATTTGTGTTTGAAGGCATTAAGGGGTTAATGCCTGAACGTTTACAAGGAAATTCTTACATCCATGACATCCGTGATATTTCTCCACTGGGGTAAATCTGTCAATAACAACACATCTGTATCTATTCTGTAGACAAGAAAATATATGCCTGGACTAAAACTAGACTAAATGTGAGGACTGTTGTGGACTAAAACTAGACTAAATGTGAGGACTGTTATGGACTAAAACTAGACTAAATATGAGGACTGTTATGGACTAAAACTAGACTAAATGTGAGGACTGTTATGGACTAAAACTAGACTAAATGTCAGGACTGTTATGGACTAAAACTAGACTAAATGTGAGGACTGTTGTGGACTAAAACTAGACTAAATATGAGGACTGTTATGGACTAAAACTAGACTAAATGTGAGGACTGTTATGGACTAAAACTAGACTAAATGTCAGGACTGTTATGGACTAAAACTAGACTAAATGTGAGGACTGTTATGGACTAAAACTAGACTAAAATGTCAGGACTGTTATGGACTAAAACTAGACTAAATGTGAGGACTGTTATGGACTAAAACTAGACTAAAATGTCAGGACTGTTATGGACTAAAACTAGACTAAATGTGAGGACTGTTATGGACTAAAACTAGACTAAATGTGAGGACTGTTATGGACTAAAACTAGACTAAATGTGAGGACTGTTATGGACTAAAACTAGACTAAATGTGAGGACTGTTGTGGACTAAAACTAGACTAAATGTGAGGACTGTTATGGACTAAAACTAGACTAAATGTGAGGACTGTTATGGACTAAAACTAGACTAAATGTGAGGACTGTTATGGACTAAAACTAGACTAAATGTGAGGACTGTTATGGACTAAAACTAGACTAAATGTGAGGACTGTTATGGACTAAAACTAGACTAAATGTGAGGACTGTTATGGACTAAAACTAGACTGAAATGTGAGGACTATTATGGACTAAAACTAGACTAAATGTGAGGACTGTTATGGACTAAAGCTAGACTGAAATGTGAGGACTGTTATGGACTAAAACTAGACTAAATGTGAGGACTGTTATGGACTAAAACTAGACTAAATGTGAGGACTGTTATGGACTAAAACTAGACTAAATGTGAGGACTGTTATGGACTAAAACTAGACTAAATGTGAGGACTGTTATGGACTAAAACTAGACTAAATGTGAGGACTGTTATGGACTAAAACTAGACTAAATGTGAGGACTGTTATGGACTATAACTAGACTAAATGTGAGGACTGTTATGGACTAAAACTAGACTAAAAGTGAGGACTGTTATGGACTAAAACTAGACTAAATGTGAGGACTGTTGTGGACTAAAACTGGACTAAATATGAGGACTGTTGTGGACTAAAACTAGACTAAATATGAGGACTGTTATGGACTAAAACTAGACTAAATGTGAGGACTGTTATGGACTAAAACTAGACTAAATGTCAGGACTGTTATGGACTAAAACTAGACTAAATGTGAGGACTGTTATGGACTAAAACTAGACTAAAATGTCAGGACTGTTATGGACTAAAACTAGACTAAATGTGAGGACTGTTATGGACTAAAACTAGACTAAAATGTGAGGACTGTTATGGACTAAAACTAGACTAAAATGTCAGGACTGTTATGGACTAAAACTAGACTAAAATGTCAGGACTGTTGTGGACTAAAACTAGACTAAATGTGAGGACTGTTATGGACTAAAACTAGACTAAATGTGAGGACTGTTATGGACTAAAACTAGACTAAAATGTGAGGACTGTTATGGACTAAAACTAGACTAAATGTGAGGACTGTTATGGACTAAAACTAGACTGAAATGTGAGGACTGTTATGGACTAAAACTAGACTAAATGTGAGGACTGTTATGGACTAAAACTAGACTAAATGTGAGGACTGTTATGGACTAAAACTAGACTAAATGTGAGGACTTTTATGGACTATAACTAGACTAAATGTGAGGACTGTTATGGACTAAAACTAGACTGAAATGTGAGGACTATTATGGACTAAAACTAGACTAAATGTGAGGACTGTTATGGACTAAAACTAGACTAAATGTGAGGACTGTTATGGACTAAAACTAGACTAAATGTGAGGACTGTTATGGACTAAAACTAGACTAAATGTGAGGACTGTTATGGACTAAAACTAGACTAAATGTGAGGACTGTTATGGACTAAAACTAGACTAAAATGTGAGGACTGTTATGGACTAAAACTAGACTAAATGTGAGGACTGTTATGGACTAAAACTAGACTAAATGTGAGGACTGTTATGGACTAAAACTAGACTAAATGTGAGGACTGTTATGGACTAAAACTAGACTAAAATTGAGGACTGTTATGGACTAAAACTAGACTAAATGTGAGGACTGTTATGGACTAAAACTGTACTAAATATTAGGAATGTTGTGAACTAAAACTATACTAAATAATATGAAACTTATGGACTAAAACTAGACTAAATGTTAGGACTGTTATGGACTAAAACTAGACTAAAATGTGAGGACTTTCATGGACTAAAACTAGACTAAAATGTGAGGACCGTTATGGACTAAAACTAGACTAAAATGTGAGGACTGTTATGGACTAAAACTAGACTAAAATGTGAGGACTGTTATGGACTAAAACTAGACTAAATTTGAGGACTGTTATGGACTAAAACTAGACTAAAATGTGAGGACTGTTATGGACTAAAACTAGACTAAAATGTGAGGACTGTTATGGACTAAAACTAGACTAAAATGTGAGGACCGTTATGGACTAAAACTAGACTAAAATGTGAGGACTGTTATGGACTAAAACTAGACTAAAATGTGAGGACTGTTATGGACTAAAACTAGACTAAATGTGAGGACTGTTATGGACTAAAACTAGACTGAAATGTGAGGACTATTATGGACTAAAACTAGACTAAATGTGAGGACTGTTATGGACTATAACTAGACTAAATGTGAGGACTGTTATGGACTAAAACTAGACTAAAAGTGAGGACTGTTATGGACTAAAACTAGACTAAATGTGAGGACTGTTATGGACTAAAACTAGACTAAATGTGAGGACTGTTATGGACTAAAACTAGACTAAATGTGAGGACTGTTATGGACTAAAACTAGACTAAATGTGAGGACTGTTATGGACTAAAACTAGACTAAATGTCAGGACTGTTATGGACTAAAACTAGACTAAATGTGAGGACTGTTATGGACTAAAACTAGACTAAAATGTCAGGACTGTTATGGACTAAAACTAGACTAAATGTGAAGACTGTTATGGACTAAAACTAGACTAAAATGTGAGGACTGTTATGGACTAAAACTAGACTAAAATGTCAGGACTGTTATGGACTAAAACTAGACTAAAATGTGAGGACTGTTATGGACTAAAACTAGACTAAAATGTGAGGACTGTTATGGACTAAAACTAGACTAAATGTGAAGACTGTTATGGACTAAAACTAGACTAAAATGTGAGGACTGTTATGGACTAAAACTAGACTAAAATGTCAGGACTGTTATGGACTAAAACTAGACTAAAATGTCAGGACTGTTGTGGACTAAAACTAGACTAAATGTGAGGACTGTTATGGACTAAAACTAGACTAAATTTGAGGACTGTTATGGACTAAAACTAGACTAAAATGTGAGGACTGTTATGGACTAAAACTAGACTAAAATGTCAGGACTGTTATGGACTAAAACTAGACTAAAATGTGAGGACTGTTATGGACTAAAACTAGACTAAAATGTGAGGACTGTTATGGACTAAAACTAGACTAAAATGTGAGGACTGTTATGGACTAAAACTAGACTAAAATGTGAGGACTGTTATGGACTAAAACTAGACTAAAATGTGAGGACTTTCATGGACTAAAACTAGACTAAAATGTGAGGACTTTCATGGACTAAAACTAGACTAAAATGTGAGTACCGTTATAGACTAAAACTAGACTAAAATGTGAGGACCGTTATGGACTAAAACTAGACTAAAATGTGAGGACCGTCATAGACTAAAATGTGAGGACTGTTATGGACTAAAACTAGACTAAAATGTGAGGGCTGTTATGGACTAAAACTAGACTAAAATGTGAGGACTGTTATGGACTAAAATTAGACTAAAATGTGAGGACTGTTATGGACTAAAACTAGACTAAAATGTGAGGACTGTTATGGACTAAAACTAGACTAAAATGTGAGGACTGTTATGGACTAAAGCTAGACTGAAATGTGAGGACTGTTATGGACTAAAACTAGACTAAATGTGAGGACTGTTATGGACTAAAACTAGACTAAATGTGAGGACTGTTATGGACTAAAACTAGACTAAATGTGAGGACTGTTATGGACTAAAACTAGACTAAATGTGAGGACTGTTATGGACTATAACTAGACTAAATGTGAGGACTGTTATGGACTAAAACTAGACTAAAAGTGAGGACTGTTATGGACTAAAACTGGACTAAATATGAGGACTGTTGTGGACTAAAACTAGACTAAATATGAGGACTGTTATGGACTAAAACTAGACTAAATGTGAGGACTGTTATGGACTAAAACTAGACTAAATGTGAGGACTGTTATGGACTAAAACTAGACTAAAAGTGAGGACTGTTATGGACTAAAACTAGACTAAATGTGAGGACTGTTATGGACTAAAACTAGACTAAATGTGAGGACTGTTATGGACTAAAACTAGACTAAATGTGAGGACTGTTATGGACTAAAACTAGACTAAATGTGAGGACTGTTATGGACTAAAACTAGACTAAATGTGAGGACTGTTGTGGACTAAAACTGGACTAAATGTGAGGACTGTTGTGGACTAAAACTAGACTAAATGTGAGGACTGTTATGGACTAAAACTAGACTAAATGTGAGGACTGTTATGTACTAAAACTAGACTAAATGTGAGGACTGTTATAGACTAAAGCTAGACTGAAATGTGAGGACTGTTATGGACTAAAACTAGACTAAATGTGAGGACTGTTATGGACTAAAACTAGACTAAATGTGAGGACTGTTATGGACTAAAACTAGACTAAATGTGAGGACTGTTATGGACTAAAACTAGACTAAATGTGAGGACTGTTATGGACTAAAACTAGACTAAATGTGAGGACTGTTATGGACTAAAACTAGACTAAATGTGAGGACTGTTATGGACTAAAACTAGACTAAATGTGAGGACTGTTATGGACTATAACTAGACTAAATGTGAGGACTGTTATGGACTAAAACTAGACTAAAAGTGAGGACTGTTATGGACTAAAACTAGACTAAATGTGAGGACTGTTGTGGACTAAAACTGGACTAAATATGAGGACTGTTGTGGACTAAAACTAGACTAAATATGAGGACTGTTATGGACTAAAACTAGACTAAATGTGAGGACTGTTATGGACTAAAACTAGACTAAATGTGAGGACTGTTATGGACTAAAACTAGACTAAATGTGAGGACTGTTATGGACTAAAACTAGACTAAATGTGAGGACTGTTATGGACTAAAACTAGACTAAATTTGAGGACTGTTATGGACTAAAACTAGACTAAAATGTGAGGACTGTTATGGACTAAAACTAGACTAAAATGTCAGGACTGTTATGGACTAAAACTAGACTAAAATGTCAGGACTGTTGTGGACTAAAACTAGACTAAATGTGAGGACTGTTATGGACTAAAACTAGACTAAATGTGAGGACTGTTATGGACTAAAACTAGACTAAATGTGAGGACTGTTATGGACTAAAACTAGACTAAAATGTCAGGACTGTTATGGACTAAAACTAGACTAAAATGTCAGGACTGTTGTGGACTAAAACTAGACTAAATGTGAGGACTGTTGTGGACTAAAACTAGACTAAATGTGAGGACTGTTATGGACTAAAACTAGACTAAATGTGAGGACTGTTATGGACTAAAACTAGACTAAAATGTGAGGACTGTTATGGACTAAAACTAGACTAAATGTGAGGACTGTTATGGACTAAAACTAGACTAAATGTGAGGACTGTTATGGACTAAAACTAGACTAAATGTGAGGACTGTTATGGACTAAAACTAGACTAAAATGTCAGGACTGTTATGGACTAAAACTAGACTAAATGTGAGGACTGGTATGGACGATAACTAGACTAAATGTGAGGACTGTTATGGACTAAAACTAGACTGAAATGTGAGGACTATTATGGACTAAAACTAGACTAAAATGTGAGGACTGTTATGGACTAAAACTAGACTAAAATGTGAGGACCGTTATGGACTAAAACTAGACTAAAATGTGAGGACTGTTATGGACTAAAACTAGACTAAAATGTGAGGACCGTTATGGACTAAAACTAGACTAAAATGTGAGGACTGTTGTGGACTAAAACTGGACTAAATATGAGGACTGTTGTGGACTAAAACTAGACTAAATATGAGGACTGTTATGGACTAAAACTAGACTAAATATGAGGACTGTTATGGACTAAAACTAGACTAAATGTGAGGACTGTTATGGACTAAAACTAGACTAAATGTGAGGACTGTTATGGACTATAACTAGACTAAATGTGAGGACTGTTATGGACTAAAACTAGACTAAATGTGAGGACTGTTATGGACTAAAACTAGACTAAATGTGAGGACTGTTATGGACTAAAACTAGACTAAATGTGAGGACTGTTATAGACTAAAGCTAGACTGAAATGTGAGGACTGTTATGGACTAAAACTAGACTAAATGTGAGGACTGTTGTGGACTAAAACTGGACTAAATGTGAGGACTGTTATGGACTAAAGCTAGACTGAAATGTGAGGACTGTTATGGACTAAAACTAGACTAAATGTGAGGACTGTTATGGACTAAAACTAGACTAAATGTGAGGACTGTTGTGGACTAAAACTGGACTAAATGTGAGGACTGTTGTGGACTAAAACTAGACTAAATGTGAGGACTGTTATGGACTAAAACTAGACTAAATGTGAGGACTGTTATGGACTAAAACTAGACTAAATGTGAGGACTGTTATGGACTAAAACTAGACTAAATGTGAGGACTGTTGTGGACTAAAACTGGACTAAATGTGAGGACTGTTGTGGACTAAAACTAGACTAAATGTGAGGACTGTTGTGGACTAAAACTGGACTAAATATGAGGACTGTTATGGACTAAAACTAGACTAAATGTGAGGACTGTTATGGACTAAAACTAGACTAAATGTGAGGACTGTTGTGGACTAAAACTGGACTAAATGTGAGGACTGTTTTGGACTAAAACTAGACTAAATGTGAGGACTGTTATGGACTAAAACTAGACTAAATGTGAGGACTGTTATGGACTAAAACTAGACTAAATGTGAGGACTGTTATGGACTAAAACTAGACTAAATGTGAGGACTGTTATGGACTAAAACTAGACTAAATGTGAGGACTGTTATGGACTAAAACTAGACTAAATGTGAGGACTGTTATAGACTAAAGCTAGACTGAAATGTGAGGACTGTTATGGACTAAAACTAGACTAAATGTGAGGACTGTTGTGGACTAAAACTAGTCTAAATGTGAGGACTGTTGTGGACTAAAACTGGACTAAATATGAGGACTGTTATGGACTAAAACTAGACTAAATGTGAGGACTGTTATGGACTAAAACTAGACTAAATGTGAGGACTGTTATGGACTAAAACTAGACTAAATGTGAGGACTGTTATGGACTAAAACTAGACTAAATGTGAGGACTGTTATGGACTAAAACTAGACTAAATGTGAGGACTGTTATGGACTAAAACTAGACTAAATGTGAGGACTGTTATGGACTAAAACTAGACTAAATGTGAGGACTGTTATGGACTAAAACTAGACTAAATGTGAGGACTGTTATGGACTAAAACTAGACTAAATGTGAGGACTGTTGTGGACTAAAACTAGACTAAAAGTGAGGACTGTTATGGACTAAAACTAGACTAAATGTGAGGACTGTTGTGGACTAAAACTAGACTAAATGTGAGGACTGTTATGGACTAAAACTAGACTAAATGTGAGGACTGTTGTGGACTAAAACTAGACTAAATGTGAGGACTGTTATGGACTAAAACTAGACTAAATGTGAGGACTGTTATGGACTAAAACTAGACTAAATGTGAGGACTGTTATGGACTAAAACTAGACTAAATGTGAGGACTGTTATGGACTAAAACTAGACTAAATGTGAGGACTGTTATGGACTAAAACTAGACTAAATGTGAGGACTGTTGTGGACTAAAACTAGACTAAATGTGAGGACTGTTATGGACTAAAACTAGACTAAATGTGAGGACTGTTATGGACTAAAACTAGACTAAATGTGAGGACTGTTATGGACTAAAACTAGACTAAATGTGAGGACTGTTATGGACTAAAACTAGACTAAATGTGAGGACTGTTATGGACTAAAACTAGACTAAATGTGAGGACTGTTATGGACTAAAACTAGACTAAATGTGAGGACTGTTATGGACTAAAACTAGACTAAATGTGAGGACTGTTATGGACTAAAACTAGACTAAATGTGAGGACTGTTGTGGACTAAAACTAGACTAAATGTGAGGACTGTTGTGGACTAAAACTAGACTAAATGTGAGGACTGTTATGGACTAAAACTAGACTAAATGTGAGGACTGTTATGGACTAAAACTAGACTAAATGTGAGGACTGTTATGGACTAAAACTAGACTAAATGTGAGGACTGTTATGGACTAAAACTAGACTAAATGTGAGGACTGTTATGGACTAAAACTAGACTAAATGTGAGGACTGTTATGGACTAAAACTAGACTAAATGTGAGGACTGTTATGGACTAAAACTAGACTAAATGTGAGGACTGTTATGGACTAAAACTAGACTAAATGTGAGGACTGTTATGGACTAAAACTAGACTAAATGTGAGGACTGTTATGGACTAAAACTAGACTAAATGTGAGGACTGTTGTGGACTAAAACTAGACTAAATGTGAGGACTGTTGTGGACTAAAACTAGACTAAATGTGAGGACTGTTATGGACTAAAACTAGACTAAATGTGAGGACTGTTATGGACTAAAACTAGACTAAATGTGAGGACTGTTATGGACTAAAACTAGACTAAATGTGAGGACTGTTATGGACTAAAACTAGACTAAATGTGAGGACTGTTGTGGACTAAAACTAGACTAAATGTGAGGACTGTTATGGACTAAAACTAGACTAAATGTGAGGACTGTTATGGACTAAAACTAGACTAAATGTGAGGACTGTTATGGACTAAAACTAGACTAAATGTGAGGACTGTTGTGGACTAAAACTAGACTAAATGTGAGGACTGTTATGGACTAAAACTAGACTAAATGTGAGGACTGTTATGGACTAAAACTAGACTAAATGTGAGGACTGTTATGGACTAAAACTAGACTAAATGTGAGGACTGTTGTGGACTAAAACTAGACTAAATGTGAGGACTGTTATGGACTAAAACTAGACTAAATGTGAGGACTGTTATGGACTAAAACTAGACTAAATGTGAGGACTGTTATGGACTAAAACTAGACTAAATGTGAGGACTGTTATGGACTAAAACTAGACTAAATGTGAGGACTGTTATGGACTAAAACTAGACTAAATGTGAGGACTGTTATGGACTAAAACTAGACTAAATGTGAGGACTGTTATGGACTAAAACTAGACTAAATGTGAGGACTGTTATGGACTAAAACTAGACTAAATGTGAGGACTGTTATGGACTAAAACTAGACTAAATGTGAGGACTGTTGTGGACTAAAACTAGACTAAATGTGAGGACTGTTATGGACTAAAACTAGACTAAATGTGAGGACTGTTATGGACTAAAACTAGACTAAATGTGAGGACTGTTGTGGACTAAAACTAGACTAAATGTGAGGACTGTTATGGACTAAAACTAGACTAAAATGTCAGGACTGTTGTGGACTAAAACTAGACTAAATGTGAGGACTGTTGTGGACTAAAACTAGACTAAATGTGAGGACTGTTATGGACTAAAACTAGACTAAATGTGAGGACTGTTATGGACTAAAACTAGACTAAATGTGAGGACTGTTATGGACTAAAACTAGACTAAATGTGAGGACTGTTATGGACTAAAACTAGACTAAATGTGAGGACTGTTATGGACTAAAACTAGACTAAATGTGAGGACTGTTATGGACTAAAACTAGACTAAATGTGAGGACTGTTATGGACTAAAACTAGACTAAATGTGAGGACTGTTATGGACTAAAACTAGACTAAATGTGAGGACTGTTATGGACTAAAACTAGACTAAATATGAGGACTGTTATGGACTAAAACTAGACTAAATGTGAGGACTGTTATGGACTAAAACTAGACTAAATGTGAGGACTGTTATGGACTAAAACTAGACTAAATGTGAGGACTGTTATGGACTAAAACTAGACTAAATGTGAGGACTGTTATGGACTAAAACTAGACTAAATGTGAGGACTGTTATGGACTAAAACTAGACTAAATGTGAGGACTGTTATGGACTAAAACTAGACTAAATGTGAGGACTGTTGTGGACTAAAACTAGACTAAAGTGAGGACTGTTGTGGACTAAAACTGGACTAAATATGAGGACTGTTATGGACTAAAACTAGACTAAATGTGAGGACTGTTATGGACTAAAACTAGACTAAATGTGAGGACTGTTATGGACTAAAACTAGACTAAATGTGAGGACTGTTATGGACTAAAACTAGACTAAATGTGAGGACTGTTATGGACTAAAACTAGACTAAATGTGAGGACTGTTATGGACTAAAACTAGACTAAATGTGAGGACTGTTATGGACTAAAACTAGACTGAAATGTGAGGACTGTTATGGACTAAAACTAGACTAAATGTGAGGACTGTTATGGACTAAAACTAGACTAAATGTGAGGACTGTTATGGACTAAAACTAGACTAAATGTGAGGACTGTTATGGACTAAAACTAGACTAAATGTGAGGACTGTTATGGACTAAAACTAGACTAAATGTGAGGACTGTTATGGACTAAAACTAGACTAAATGTGAGGACTGTTATGGACTAAAACTAGACTAAATGTGAGGACTGTTATGGACTAAAACTAGACTAAATGTGAGGACTGTTATGGACTAAAACTAGACTAAATGTGAGGACTGTTATGGACTAAAACTAGACTAAATGTGAGGACTGTTATGGACTAAAACTAGACTAAATGTGAGGACTGTTATGGACTAAAACTAGACTAAATGTGAGGACTGTTATGGACTAAAACTAGACTAAATATGAGGACTGTTATGGACTAAAACTAGACTAAATGTGAGGACTGTTATGGACTAAAACTAGACTAAATGTGAGGACTGTTGTGGACTAAAACTGGACTAAATATGAGGACTGTTGTGGACTAAAACTAGACTAAATATGAGGACTGTTATGGACTAAAACTAGACTAAATGTGAGGACTGTTATGGACTAAAACTAGACTGAAATGTGAGGACTGTTATGGACTAAAACTAGACTAAATGTGAGGACTGTTATGGACTAAAACTAGACTAAATGTGAGGACTGTTATGGACTAAAACTAGACTAAATGTGAGGACTGTTGTGGACTAAAACTAGACTAAAAGTGAGGACTGTTATGGACTAAAACTAGACTAAATATGAGGACTGTTATGGACTAAAACTAGACTAAATGTGAGGACTGTTATGGACTAAAACTAGACTAAATGTGAGGACTGTTATGGACTAAAACTAGACTAAATGTGAGGACTGTTATGGACTAAAACTAGACTAAATGTGAGGACTGTTATGGACTAAAACTAGACTAAATGTGAGGACTGTTATGGACTAAAACTAGACTAAATGTGAGGACTGTTATGGACTAAAACTAGACTAAATGTGAGGACTGTTGTGGACTAAAACTAGACTAAATATGAGGACTGTTTGGGACTAAAACTAGACTAAATGTGAGGACTGTTATGGACTAAAACTAGACTAAATGTGAGGACTGTTATGGACTAAAACTAGACTAAATGTGAGGACTGTTATGGACTAAAACTAGACTAAATGTGAGGACTGTTATGGACTAAAACTAGACTAAATGTGAGGACTGTTATGGACTAAAACTAGACTAAATGTGAGGACTGTTATGGACTAAAACTAGACTAAATGTGAGGACTGTTATGGACTAAAACTAGACTAAATGTGAGGACTGTTGTGGACTAAAACTAGACTAAATGTGAGGACTGTTATGGACTAAAACTAGACTAAATGTGAGGACTGTTATGGACTAAAACTAGACTAAATGTGAGGACTGTTGTGGACTAAAACTAGACTAAATGTGAGGACTGTTGTGGACTAAAACTAGACTAAATGTGAGGACTGTTATGGACTAAAACTAGACTAAATGTGAGGACTGTTGTGGACTAAAACTAGACTAAATGTGAGGACTGTTATGGACTAAAACTAGACTAAATGTGAGGACTGTTATGGACTAAAACTAGACTAAATGTGAGGACTGTTATGGACTAAAACTAGACTAAATGTGAGGACTGTTGTGGACTAAAACTAGACTAAATGTGAGGACTGTTATGGACTAAAACTAGACTAAATGTGAGGACTGTTGTGGACTAAAACTAGACTAAATGTGAGGACTGTTGTGGACTAAAACTAGACTAAATGTGAGGACTGTTGTGGACTAAAACTAGACTAAATGTGAGGACTGTTGTGGACTAAAACTAGACTAAATGTGAGGACTGTTATGGACTAAAACTAGACTAAATGTGAGGACTGTTATGGACTAAAACTAGACTAAATGTGAGGACTGTTATGGACTAAAACTAGACTAAATGTGAGGACTGTTATGGACTAAAACTAGACTAAATGTGAGGACTGTTATGGACTAAAACTAGACTAAATGTGAGGACTGTTGTGGACTAAAACTAGACTAAATGTGAGGACTGTTGTGGACTAAAACTAGACTAAATGTGAGGACTGTTGTGGACTAAAACTAGACTAAATGTGAGGACTGTTATGGACTAAAACTAGACTAAATGTGAGGACTGTTATGGACTAAAACTAGACTAAATGTGAGGACTGTTATGGACTAAAACTAGACTAAATGTGAGGACTGTTATGGACTAAAACTAGACTAAATGTGAGGACTGTTATGGACTAAAACTAGACTAAATGTGAGGACTGTTATGGACTAAAACTAGACTAAATGTGAGGACTGTTATGGACTAAAACTAGACTAAATGTGAGGACTGTTATGGACTAAAACTAGACTAAATGTGAGGACTGTTATGGACTAAAACTAGACTAAATGTGAGGACTGTTGTGGACTAAAACTAGACTAAATGTGAGGACTGTTGTGGACTAAAACTAGACTAAATGTGAGGACTGTTATGGACTAAAACTAGACTAAATGTGAGGACTGTTATGGACTAAAACTAGACTAAATGTGAGGACTGTTATGGACTAAAACTAGACTAAATGTGAGGACTGTTATGGACTAAAACTAGACTAAATGTGAGGACTGTTATGGACTAAAACTAGACTAAATGTGAGGACTGTTGTGGACTAAAACTAGACTAAATGTGAGGACTGTTATGGACTAAAACTAGACTATAAGTTAGGACTGTTATGGACTAAAACTAGACTAAATGTGAGGACTGTTATGGACTAAAACTAGACTAAATGTGAGGACTGTTATGGACTAAAACTAGACTAAATGTGAGGACTGTTATGGACTAAAACTAGACTAAATGTGAGGACTGTTATGGACTAAAACTAGACTAAATGTGAGGACTGTTATGGACTAAAACTAGACTAAATGTGAGGACTGTTATGGACTAAAACTAGACTAAATGTGAGGACTGTTATGGACTAAAACTAGACTAAATGTGAGGACTGTTATGGACTAAAACTAGACTAAATGTGAGGACTGTTATGGACTAAAACTAGACTAAATGTGAGGACTGTTATGGACTAAAACTAGACTAAATGTGAGGACTGTTGTGGACTAAAACTAGACTAAATGTGAGGACTGTTGTGGACTAAAACTAGACTAAATGTGAGGACTGTTGTGGACTAAAACTAGACTAAATGTGAGGACTGTTATGGACTAAAACTAGACTAAATGTGAGGACTGTTGTGGACTAAAACTAGACTAAATGTGAGGACTGTTGTGGACTAAAACTAGACTAAATGTGAGGACTGTTGTGGACTAAAACTAGACTAAATGTGAGGACTGTTATGGACTAAAACTAGACTAAATGTGAGGACTGTTGTGGACTAAAACTAGACTAAATGTGAGGACTGTTATGGACTAAAACTAGACTAAATGTGAGGACTGTTATGGACTAAAACTAGACTAAATGTGAGGACTGTTATGGACTAAAACTAGACTAAATGTGAGGACTGTTATGGACTAAAACTAGACTAAATGTGAGGACTGTTATGGACTAAAACTAGACTAAATGTGAGGACTGTTGTGGACTAAAACTAGACTAAATGTGAGGACTGTTGTGGACTAAAACTAGACTAAATGTGAGGACTGTTGTGGACTAAAACTAGACTAAATGTGAGGACTGTTGTGGACTAAAACTAGACTAAATGTGAGGACTGTTATGGACTAAAACTAGACTAAATGTGAGGACTGTTGTGGACTAAAACTAGACTAAATGTGAGGACTGTTGTGGACTAAAACTAGACTAAATGTGAGGACTGTTGTGGACTAAAACTAGACTAAATGTGAGGACTGTTGTGGACTAAAACTAGACTAAATGTGAGGACTGTTGTGGACTAAAACTAGACTAAATGTGAGGACTGTTATGGACTAAAACTAGACTAAATGTGAGGACTGTTATGGACTAAAACTAGACTAAATGTGAGGACTGTTATGGACTAAAACTAGACTAAATGTGAGGACTGTTATGGACTAAAACTAGACTAAATGTGAGGACTGTTATGGACTAAAACTAGACTAAATGTGAGGACTGTTATGGACTAAAACTAGACTAAATGTGAGGACTGTTATGGACTAAAACTAGACTAAATGTGAGGACTGTTATGGACTAAAACTAGACTAAATGTGAGGACTGTTGTGGACTAAAACTAGACTAAATGTGAGGACTGTTATGGACTAAAACTAGACTAAATGTGAGGACTGTTATGGACTAAAACTAGACTAAATGTGAGGACTGTTATGGACTAAAACTAGACTAAATGTGAGGACTGTTATGGACTAAAACTAGACTAAATGTGAGGACTGTTATGGACTAAAACTAGACTAAATGTGAGGACTGTTATGGACTAAAACTAGACTAAATGTGAGGACTGTTGTGGACTAAAACTAGACTAAATGTGAGGACTGTTGTGGACTAAAACTAGACTAAAAGTGAGGACTGTTATGGACTAAATGTGAGGACTGTTATGGACTAAAACTAGACTAAATGTGAGGACTGTTATGGACTAAAACTAGACTAAATGTGAGGACTGTTATGGACTAAAACTAGACAAAATGTGAGGACTGTTATGGGCTAAAACTAGACTAAATGTGAGGACTGTTACAGACTAAAACTAGACTAAATGTGAGGACTGTTATGGACTAAAACTAGACTAAATGTGAGGACTGTTATGGACTAAAACTAGACTAAATGTGAGGACTGTTATGGACTAAAACTAGACTAAATGTGAGGACTGTTATGGACTAAAACTAGACTAAATGTGAGGACTGTTATGGACTAAAACTAGACTAAATGTGAGGACTGTTGTGGACTAAAACTAGACTAAATGTGAGGACTGTTGTGGACTAAAACTAGACTAAATGTGAGGACTGTTGTGGACTAAAACTAGACTAAATGTGAGGACTGTTATGGACTAAAACTAGACTAAATGTGAGGACTGTTGTGGACTAAAACTAGACTAAATGTGAGGACTGTTGTGGACTAAAACTAGACTAAATGTGAGGACTGTTGTGGACTAAAACTAGACTAAATGTGAGGACTGTTATGGACTAAAACTAGACTAAATGTGAGGACTGTTGTGGACTAAAACTAGACTAAATGTGAGGACTGTTGTGGACTAAAACTAGACTAAATGTGAGGACTGTTGTGGACTAAAACTAGACTAAATGTGAGGACTGTTATGGACTAAAACTAGACTAAATGTGAGGACTGTTATGGACTAAATCTAGACTAAATGTGAGGACTGTTATGGACTAAATCTAGACTAAATGTGAGGACTGTTATTGACTAAAACTAGACTAAATGTGAGGACTGTTATGGACTAAAACTAGACTAAATGTGAGGACTGTTATGGACTAAAACTAGACTAAATGTGAGGACTGTTATGGACTAAAACTAGACTAAATGTGAGGACTGTTATGGACTAAAACTAGACTAAATGTGAGGACTGTTGTGGACTAAAACTAGACTAAATGTGAGGACTGTTGTGGACTAAAACTAGACTAAATGTGAGGACTGTTGTGGACTAAAACTAGACTAAATGTGAGGACTGTTATGGACTAAAACTAGACTAAATGTGAGGACTGTTATGGACTAAAACTAGACTAAATGTGAGGACTGTTGTGGACTAAAACTAGACTAAATGTGAGGACTGTTATGGACTAAAACTAGACTAAATGTGAGGACTGTTGTGGACTAAAACTAGACTAAATGTGAGGACTGTTGTGGACTAAAACTAGACTAAATGTGAGGACTGTTATGGACTAAAACTAGACTAAATGTGAGGACTGTTATGGACTAAAACTAGACTAAATGTGAGGACTGTTATGGACTAAAACTAGACTAAATATGAGGACTGTTATGGACTAAAACTAGACTAAATGTGAGGACTGTTGTGGACTAAAACTAGACTAAATGTGAGGACTGTTGTGGACTAAAACTAGACTGAAACTTAAAAGGATAGAAATGACTAAAATGTGACTAACAATAAAATTAAAAATAGCCACCAAAATTAACACTGACTATAATAACCTGGGTCAAAGGTTATAAAAGTTTGGGTTTTAGTTATAGTTAGCTATAATAACCTTGCTAAGAGCCCCACAAGTTCACTAAAGAGAGAATACCGGAAGTAGAGTTGGACCGTTAAACAGCGCTAGCATGCTAGCCCACTGTTAGCCGGCTAGCCCTCAGGCTAGCTCTATTGTTGGCTAATGAACTCATAAACCCTGGTGTGGACATGTCAGCCCAGGAGGCCTACTCACAGCTGCTCTACGTCCACAGTCATCCTCTCTGTGGTTATTATCTTCCTCCAGTTGTTGAAGTACACCTCTGTGTCCGCCATTTTAGCTTCTTCATAGCTGAGATGAAGGCTCCATCCTCCTCTGCCTCACCACCTCTCTAACATCAGATCAGAACAGCACACTCTTCCTGGCAGCAGAGGTTAAAGACTGTGTTTGAATAAAATCCACACTGGCCACAAATGTAGATGAGTCTGTGTTCAGAGAGCCAGCCAATCAAACGCAGCAAACTGGTTCATTTCATGACGTCACGACGACCATGACCAAGAAGTCATCAGGATATGTTTGAAATAAAAATATTGAAAAGACTCCTGAATTCCTATTCATGTGTTTATTGAAGTGATTTCTCCCCATAAATTAACTAAAAACAGAAATAAGGCTGAACGTTATCATGAATTAAGAGAAATTAATGACACACTCTCTAAAAGTTCTGATTCTTTTTAAGTTTCCAGGAATCTTTATTTACAATCTGATTTTACAATCAATGAAATCCTCTGTAGAGTAGTGTTACTCAACCAAGGAGCCAAAGTGTCAAAGAATACCTTTACCTTTAAGAGCCACAATCCAAGTGGTGAGAAGTGTCAAAAATCAGCTTAAAGTAGTGATAACAATAAGTAACGGAGGAAAAAATGGTTAAAAAGCAACAAAAATTGGTGAAAATTGGCAAAAGTGGGGAGGAAACCGTGGAAAAAGGGTCAGATAGTAGTAAAATGGGTGAGAAGTGACAAAATATGAATTACAGGTGGCAAGACATGGTCCAAAAGTGGCAAAAAATTAGTGAAAAGTGACTAACATGGGCATAAAGCAGTCACGAGTGGAAAAAATGGGCAAAAAATAGGAAAAAAAGTGGCATTTAATGGTAAAAGGTGGCTTAAATGGGTGAAAAGTGGTGAAAAGAGGCAAAAATGGGATAAAAGTGGCAAAAAGAAGAGGCTAAAATGGGCAAAAACTAGGAAAAAGTAGCATTTAATGATAAAAGGTAAATTAAGTGGGTGAAAATGGGGAGAAAAAACTGTGAAAAAGAACAAAAAGCATAAAGGTGGTAAAAAATGTGTAAAAAGTTGCAAAAAAAGTGTCAAAATGGAAAAAAATAGAGAAAAAGTGGTATTTACTGGCAAACAGTGGCTTAAATGGATGAAAAGTGGCAAAAAAGTTGACTTTTTAAGGTTTCCTGGGGGAATAATATTTAAATTTAAGACATAAAAGAGGCTGATGTTGAGTATCACTGCTGCAGAGATCGTCCGTTCTAAAGGGAAAAACACGTGAAATAAAAATACATGGATTTTATAATCATTCCACTGAGACAGCACAGAGACCAGAGATTTAGTGCTCAGACACTTTATGGTTTTTCTTCCTTTGTTTGTTTAATAAACACACATTCAGATTTTCTGCCTGCAACATGATCCAAAAAAGCTGGGACAGGAGCATATTTACCACCTTTTCCTCATAAAACACTCACAATCATGCCGTGCTGAAGCCATTCGACCCCCCCTGATCCTCATGAAATCAACTGAGAATAGCTTAAGGTAAATCTGTCATGAGATTAACCCTGCCACACATTTGTCTGTGCAGACTGTCCACTGTGCAGTCAGTGAAATATCTTCAGATATTAATAAACAGCCTAGGGTCAGGGTTAGATAGTAAAATATGTAATAATAATAATAATAATATATAATAGTTAGGCTAGATGCACACGTCATCTCCAGCTGAGCTGGCTTTTAATGCAGGTAACTGTGAACAGTTACAACAGGTCTCTGCATGGCACTTCTGTATCTCTGGTTTCTAACTACAACTTCTTCTGGCTACGCTCTGGGTAATCCTGTATACACAATCCACTGGCGCCCTCTATTGGTACCAAGCTGTAATAGCACCACAGTCACTGTACAACAGTAAGGATGAGAGTTAAACAGTAGAGCTGCTGTTTGTGGCTTTCATTAAGACCTGACTCTGACAAAAACATGACAGACCTGGGCTTCATTAGGGGGACAGGTCTAGTGGAGCTGTGTGGGGACGGTGAAGTTCTTCTGTGCTAAAATCTTTGAAACTTGTTAAAACAAACAAAAACACACAGTTCTCTCTCTCTCTGTAAAACCCCTGCCATCTCTATCAGCCTCTCTTTAGGTCAGTGTGTTTCTGAGCATGCAGCTGCTGCCAGCCTCCCCTGAAACCATCAGATCAAACCGGGTCAAAGCAGACCCCATGAGGGTTTGAGGTACAGGTATAGAAGAACCATTACAGCAGGGACGTGAAACGACTGAATTCATTCTTGAGTTTTGTATAAAATTATATCAATTTTGTTTTTTTTCTTCTGTGTTTTTTTTGTGTGTTGTTCCGATGCACATAAATGAAATAAACCTGTGTATACCAAAAACATTTGTAATTGCAACAATTTCTGGGAGACACGGTGCATTCATAGATGTCTTTTATTGTGAAATTCCACATCAGATTGTTTTGACACTGTGTCAGATGCATTGTGGGATGTCAACTATCACTCTAAACTGGAATGATATCCTCTGCAGCATGGAGGTGGTGAAGGGAGCCACATATGAACATGATGGTGAAGACCTGTGTGATATTTTTGTTTTATGTTTTTAATTTCTTTGAGAGCTGCCCTCTCTTGCAGTGTCTCTGCCCTCAGTGTTACAACAACGTAAACTCTAAACCTTAGCTCAGTCATGGCAGAAAAGGAGGATCATTTAGGAATGAAGTCTCTCTGGAATGTTCCAGTTAAAGCAGCACTCCAGATGGATAAGCCATCCAGACTTAGGTTTAATGCCTTTTCCAGCTCTGACATCTGCCTTCTGAGGTAAATGAGAGGCAGCATGACTCCGTCTTTGCCTCTGCTACTTTACTGTCCTCTCCTCAGCTCCTGTCTCTGCCTCTCTGACCTCATGTGTCTGGCTCTGATGAAGCTCTGAGGACCGACCACAGACACTCCTGTGTAACCGAAACTGTGCAGGCCAAGAGAACCTCTGGTTACAGACGCTGCAGCTGAACGGTTGCTCTCCTGTGTGCTGTGCCATGTGGTGTTTCAGAGTAGACTTTTGTTTGTATCTTTTACCACACTCGGAGCAGTAGAAGGGTTTCTCTTCTGTGTGAACTGACATGTGCTGAAGCAGATTTTTTTGAGTTCTAAACTGTGTGTGACACTCAGGGCAGCAGAAGGGTTTCTCCCCAGTGTGAACTCTCATATGTGCAGTCAGGTTTTCTTTGGTTTTCAGTCCTTTGCCACATTCAGAGCAGCTCCATGGTTTCTCTCCTGTGTGGCTGATCAAGTGTGCTTTAAGATATTGTTTCTGGCAGAATGTTTTACCACACACTGGGCAGATGAAGGGTTTCTCTCCTGTGTGAATTTTCTTGTGTCTGGTCAGATTTAATTTCCGTTTGAATCTCCTCCCACACTCAGGGCAGCAGTGTGGTTTCTTCTCAGTCATTGGTCTCTCTACTGCACTTCTTATGACAGAATTTAAACCTGCCTGGTGTGCTTTTGTACTCCTCCAGTCCTCACTGTCGTCAGTATCAGCTTCTGAAGAGTCTTCAGTCTCATTTCCAGAGGAGTCTTCAATCTTGACCTCAGTCTCTGGTTGTGAATGTGTCTCTGTCTCTGCTCCTCCATAGTCCTCTCCATCAGCTCCCATGTCCGTCCCTTCACTCTGTCTCTGATGAAACAGAGAGGGCTGAGGTTTCTCTTCATCATCTTCACTCTTCACAGACACAGGCGTGAAGGGGAACTCTTCCAGTCCTTGAAAATGCTCCTGACTGATCCACAGTTCCTCCTCTTCCGTTTTAATGTGTGGAGGCTCCATCTTCTCCTGAAGAAGCTCTTTTTGACTCACCAACAGCTGCTGGAAATCTGCAGGGAACAAAGAAGCAAAAAATGTTGTATTTAAACATCAGGTCCCAGCTCCATTCAACCTGACTTTAGTTGGTTTTAGTAGAAGGAGGTTCCTTTTCCATGACAGTTTATATCTTGATAGAACCTCCTTAAAGGGCAGGGTTATTATAGTGCAGCTGTGTTAAACCAGGCGTTTTCAACCTTTTCAGCCCGCGACCCCCAAACTGTCCTGTAGGTGGTTGAACACAGCTGTGAATATTCCTGAATAGTCATGTGCAGACAAGGCCGTCCATAAGGGGGGAAAAACGGGAGAGCATTCTGGAGCCCAGCAAAATCATGGTCCATTATAAAGTGAAGTTGTGGTATTTTTTATATATATGTATATATATATATATATTTTTTTTTTTTTAAAGATTTTTTTGGGCCTTTTCATGCCTTTATTTGATAGAGTTAGGACAGTGGTTAGACTCGGATACAGGGAAGAGAGCAGGGAGAAACATGCAGTAAAGGGCCACAGGCTGGATTCGAACCCGGGCCGCCCATGTAGCCATGGGTAGTGCCTTAAACCACTCGACCATCTGCCCTCCCCGGTATTTTATATTTAATCTGAATAATATCCACTCTTATCAAAGAAAGACATTTTAATTCATTTGTAGTGTAGTAAGTAGCTCTCTTATAAATGTAAATCCTTTTGTTAAAACAGAATTAAAATATGTTAAAAATAACTAAAATGGGTTAATAAAAGCATAAAATGCTGGGAAAGGTGGTGATTTTAAAAGTAGCAGAAATAGGTTAGAAATGCCAAAAATTACATAAAAGTGGCAAAAATTAACGACGACAAAAATGGGCATATTTAGTGGTAAAAGGGGATTCAAAAGGGGCTGACATGGCATTAAAGTGGCAAAAATAGGTGGAAATTGGGTGAAATGGGATGAAAATTGACAAACTGGCAAAAAAGGGCTAGCCTAGGCAGAAATAGTCAGAAACTGGCAAAAATGGGCACATCAAATAGTAAAATGTGGCTTAAAAAGTGGTTAAAAGTGGCAATAATGTGTCAACAGAGCCAACAAGAGGCAGAGAGTGGAAAGATTTGGTTTAGAAGTGGCAAAAACAGGCAGAAAAAAAGTGCTGGAAAGGGTTTAAAATGGACAAAAATGGGTTTTCAGTTGCAAAAAGGGTTCAAATTTGGCAAAATTGGTGTAAAGTGGCAACAGTGTGATTCAAAAATGTTCTTCGTTTTTTAAGGCTTCTGGAGACCCCCTCTCAGTGTCTTGCGACCCCAAACGGGGTCCCGACCCCAACATTGAGAACCCCTGTGTTAAACTACCATGGTGTCCAACACAACAACGAAACAGAACAATACAGATGTCATTGGTTCAAGGAAAGTCAGTATGGAAAACTTCAACAAACACCTCAGTTTCTTAATAAAGGCAGCTCTGACATGTCGCCCCTTTGTAAAAAAACATCAGAAGGAAGTAGAAACCTACTTTCACTTCATATGGCAGAGTCCTATGATTGCACATTTGTGGAAAAATGTGGAAAAATAAAAAAAAAAATGAATAAAATTGGTACAATTTCATATATAAAAACTGAACTTTAACTGACATTGTTCCTGCTGGGATTCCCACCACAAGGTTTTACTATCAGCTCCTCCACAGTACACTCTTCTGATGAAACTGTTGCTACTAGCTAGACGTTGTGTTCTTTTTCAGTGGATTAAAGAGAAAACCTGACAGTAACACAGTGGTACAGAGAGCTATAAAGCCTCTCAGCAAAAGTGAAGGGGAACGACACATTTTTTAACATTTGGCGACCTGTTCTAGTACACTTATTATTTGAAATTACAGATTTACTACAGAGAGGGGGTTAACTTTGGTTGGAATCCCAGCTCCTGAAAGTTATCATTTAACAGGGAAAGAATGAAGTGAACTGACTAGAAGTACTATTCCTCACTCCTATCTTCAGTCTTTATGTATTCATCTTTTTGTGCTCATTTGGTGAATCCTAGTGCCATTTTTCCTTTTAGGAAAATGATGAAAAGGTGGTATACTACAGTACTGCAGATTTCTTTATAGAATGGGTGTGTTAAACTACATCTGAAAACTATGTTATGTGATGTTCCACGGCTGAGTCTTGATTTTGGTGCTGTCTTGTCCAAATGTCATTGTTAAGTTTTAAATTTGTCAGGTTTGTGCTTGTCAGGTTTGTGTTTGTCAGGTTTTGTGTTTGTCAGGTTTATGTTTGTCAGGTTTTGTGTTTGTCAGGTTTTGTGTTTGTCAGTTTTGTGTTTGTCAGTTTTGTGTTTGTCAGGTTTGTGTTTGTCAGGTTTTGTGTTTGTCGGTTTTGTGTTTGTCAGGTTTGTGTTTGTCAGGTTTGTGTTTGTCAGGTTTGTGTTTGTCAGGTTTTGTGTTTGTCAGTTTTGTGTTTGTCAGTTTTGTGTTTGTCAGGTTTGTGTTTGTCAGGTTTTGTGTTTGTCAGGTTTGTGTTTGTCAGTTTTGTGTTTGTCAGGTTTGTGTTTGTCAGGTTTGTGTTTGTCAGGTTTTGTGTTTGTCAGGTTTTGTTTTTGTCAGGTTTTGTTTTTGTCAGGTTTTGTTTTTGTCAGGTTTTGTGTTTGTCAGGTTTTGTGTTTGTCAGGTTGTGTGTTTGTCAGGTTTTGTGTTTGTCAGGTTTGTGTTTGTCAGGTTTGTGTTTGTCAGGTTTTGTGTTTGTCAGGTTTTGTTTTTGTCAGGTTTTGTGTTTGTCAGGTTTTGTGTTTGTCAGGTTGTGTGTTTGTCAGGTTTTGTGTTTGTCAGGTTTGTGTTTGTCAGGTTTGTGTTTGTCAGGTTTGTGTTTGTCAGGTTTTGTGTTTGTCAGGTTTTGTGTTTGTCAGGTTTGTGTTTGTCAGGTTGTGTGTTTGTCAGGTTTTGTGTTTGTCAGGTTTGTGTTTGTCAGGTTTGTGTTTGTCAGGTTTGTGTTTGTCAGGTTTTGTGTTTGTCAGGTTTTGTGTTTGTCAGGTTTGTGTTTGTCAGGTTTGTGTTTGTCAGGTTTGTGTTTGTCAGGTTTGTGTTTGTCAGGTTTGTGTTTGTCAGGTTTGTGTTTGTCAGGTTTGTGTTTGTCAGGTTTGTGTTTGTCAGGTTTGTGTTTGTCAGGTTTGTGTTTGTCAGGTTTGTGTTTGTCAGGTTTTGTGTTTGTCAGGTTTGTGTTTGTCAGGTTTGTGTTTGTCAGGTTTGTGTTTGTCAGGTTTTGTGTTTGTCAGGTTTGTGTTTGTCAGGTTTGTGTTTGTCAGGTTTTGTGTTTGTCAGGTTTGTGTTTGTCAGGTTTGTGTTTGTCAGGTTTGTGTTTGTCAGGTTTGTGTTTGTCAGGTTTTGTGTTTGTCAGTTTTGTGTTTGTCAGTTTTGTGTTTGTCAGGTTTGTGTTTGTCAGGTTTTGTGTTTGTCAGGTTTGTGTTTGTCAGTTTTGTGTTTGTCAGGTTTGTGTTTGTCAGGTTTGTGTTTGTCAGGTTTTGTGTTTGTCAGGTTTTGTTTTTGTCAGGTTTTGTTTTTGTCAGGTTTTGTGTTTGTCAGGTTTTGTGTTTGTCAGGTTGTGTGTTTGTCAGGTTTTGTGTTTGTCAGGTTTGTGTTTGTCAGGTTTTGTGTTTGTCAGGTTTTGTTTTTGTCAGGTTTTGTTTTTGTCAGGTTTTGTTTTTGTCAGGTTTTGTGTTTGTCAGGTTGTGTGTTTGTCAGGTTGTGTGTTTGTCAGGTTTTGTGTTTGTCAGGTTTTGTGTTTGTCAGGTTTGTGTTTGTCAGGTTTTGTGTTTGTCAGGTTTTGTTTTTGTCAGGTTTTGTTTTTGTCAGGTTTTGTTTTTGTCAGGTTTTGTGTTTGTCAGGTTTGTGTTTGTCAGGTTTGTGTTTGTCAGGTTTGTGTTTGTCAGGTTTTGTGTTTGTCAGGTTTTGTGTTTGTCAGGTTTGTGTTTGTCAGGTTTGTGTTTGTCAGGTTTTGTGTTTGTCAGGTTTGTGTTTGTCAGGTTTGTGTTTGTCAGGTTTGTGTTTGTCAGGTTTGTGTTTGTCAGGTTTGTGTTTGTCAGGTTTTGTGTTTGTCAGGTTTGTGTTTGTCAGGTTTGTGTTTGTCAGGTTTTGTGTTTGTCAGGTTTGTGTTTGTCAGGTTTGTGTTTGTCAGGTTTGTGTTTGTCAGGTTTTGTGTTTGTCAGGTTTGTGTTTGTCAGGTTTGTGTTTGTCAGGTTTGTGTTTGTCAGGTTTTGTGTTTGTCAGGTTTTGTGTTTGTCAGGTTTGTGTTTGTCAGGTTTGTGTTTGTCAGGTTTGTGTTTGTGGGTTAGAAATGACTGTTTCTGTTATTTACTTGAAGGAAGAAATAATCCAGAAGTAGGTATATTGTGGATTGTATTAGATCGGAAAAATAACTGGACACTATTTTTGGTCCTGTTGTCCAGCCCTAAAGGTGCATTCAAATGGGACAGTGTTTATCATATACACAAGAAAAACCCATACCAGTTTTTGGCCATCTTACTGGTTGATTGTTGTCTGAAAGCTTTAAGATCCCAGTTTATGGCATGATATGGCCTTTTCAGAACTGGTGGAGCCCATGAAACCAAAAGGAGCTATGGTGAGTGTTGATCTAATTCACCACCTTTCTTTTTCCTCTAAGCAGTATTTAAACACTTAATGTCATGACAGCATTTTCACACTGGAGGTTAGGAGGAGAACAAGTCGTGTTCTGGCATTGATGACGCTACTTTTGTTTTTAATTGACAGTGACAACCTCACCAATTCACCCATGTATGTGTACTTATCTACAGTATAAATGCATTCACAGACAGTTCATTCAGATAGTATTCACTTCATAAGAGTTTTGTTGTGTTTTATCCTGATGCTACAGGTGTTAAAATTCATTTTTATTCTCATTAATCTACACTCAGTGCCCCAAAGTAAAGTCGAAACACAACTGTAGAATTTTTTGCAAATCTGAAATCTCACACTGACATCAGTATTCAGAGCCTTTACTCAGTGCTTAGCTGACAGTGACTCCTTTGGCAGTGATTACAGCCTCCAGTCTTTTTGAGTGTGACTCAACAAGCTTTGCTCACCTGGATCAGGGGATTTTCTGCCATTCTCCTTTGCAAATCCTCTCAGGCTCAGTCGGGTTGGATGGGGACTGTGAGTGGACTGACATTTCCAGGTCTCTCCAGACATGTTGGATAGGGTTCAGGTCAGGGCTCTGGCTGGGCCCCTATAGGAAATACACTGAGCCATCTCTAATCCACTCCTGTGGTGTCCTGGCCGTGGTCTTAGGTCTCTGTCATGTTGGAAGGGGAACCTTTGGCCCAGGCTGAGGTCCTAAGAACTGAGGAACAGATTTTCATTGGAGACATCTCTGTACTTTGGCATCATGAACAGTACTCCAGCTACCCCACAGGAAAACTTTGAATACTGAGACACTCATTCAGACATCGAGTGTCAATGTTCTCCTACTGATGATCAGCAAATAACAGGTCATTGCTATCAGGAGCTAGCTGAGGCTAACTCTCTCCTGTCTATGAAGGTTAGCTCTCTGTTAGCATTAATAACATCAATCATGTTGCTATCAGGAGCTAGCTGAGGCTAACTCTCTCCTGTCTATGAAGGTTAGCTCTCTGTTAGCATTAATAACATCAATCATGTTGCTATCAGGAGCTAGCTGAGGCTAACTCTCTCCTGTCTATGACGGTTAGCTCTCTGTTAGCATTAATAACATCAATCATGTTGCTATCAGGAGCTAGCTGAGGCTAACTCTCTCCTGTCTATGAAGGTTAGCTCTCTGTTAGCATTAATAACATCAATCATGTTGCTATCAGGAGCTAGCTGAGGCTAACTCTCTCCTGTCTATGAAGGTTAGCTCTCTGTTAGCATTAATAACATCAATCATGTTGCTATCAGGAGCTAGCTGAGGCTAACTCTCTCCTGTCTATGACGGTTAGCTCTCTGTTAGCATTAATAACATCAATCATGTTGCTATCAGGAGCTAGCTGAGGCTAACTCTCTCCTGTCTATGAAGGTTAGCTCTCTGTTAGCATTAATAACATCAATCATGTTGCTATCAGGAGCTAGCTGAGGCTAACTCTCTCCTGTCTATGAAGGTTAGCTCTCTGTTAGCATTAATAACATCAATCATGTTGCTATCAGGAGCTAGCTGAGGCTAACTCTCTCCTGTCTATAGCTAGCTTCAGTAAACCAACCTGACATCTGAAACCACTCAGACCAGAGACAGAGAAGGAGACCAGACGGTAGCGGAGGCTAACACAGCTCTATGAACACTGAACGGTACAGGACCATAGATACGTAGACGCCTCATTGACTGGCTGCACGTCGACGTCGCCGCCATATTGCGAGAGGGAAGTCCGCTACGTCAGGCAGTACAAGTAGAGGAGGAGTATGTGAATTGTTGGAATAAAAAGCACAAACGATCACATTCATTGATTTAAATAAATAGTTCAGTTATTTATATTAATGTCAGTCTCAAAAATAAAAAACACGCAGACAAATGAAAGAGATTTTATGAGTAAAACATAGAGGCCCCCTACTAAAAGGAAAAATGTGCTTTTTTTGACTCAAAATGATTAAATTAGCATTTTAAATGTCTTTCATGCCACATTGTGCAAAGTGAAGATGGAATTTAATGTCCAGAAAAGTATCTGTTAACTTGTTCATTGTTTAAATGGAACAGCTCCTTTTAATATTTAAAGGTAAGATGGAAAATGGATTAAAGATGGGTTAAAAAAATACATCCAATGGTGGATTTACTGAATGTGGGTTTCATTTTTAAAGACACCCAAACCTTGGCTCACTGGACAAGCTTCTGTAAGGGCTACTTGTAAATAATAAAACTGGAAAAACCTTTCAAAATCTTTAAGGGCACAGGTGGAAAAGTGGTTTAAGGTGCACCCCATGTAGGCGGACGGCCCGGGTTCAAATCCAGCCTGAGGCCCTTTACCGCACGTCTCTCCCCCGCTCTCATCCTTGTTTCTGACTCCATCCACTGTCCTCTTCTATCTAAATAAAGGCACAAAAACGCCAAAAATAAATCTTTACTTTAATTAACCAACATTATCAATCACAACAGAAGCCATGTGTTCTCAGCAACATCTGCAATATTTATTAAACAAAAACAAAACACCAGACTTTTGACAAACATGGAAACAAGTTTTTAAGTTGTTAATTTATCGTAAGTCAACAGATGAGGATCACTTAAAAACACGGAGAAAACAAATGTTGCCATTATTGTGAACACCATATCCTCAAGACTACAGATTCTACCACTTGATTATTAAACACCGTACAAACCACAGTTACATTCTTTAAAAGGATAAACTGGCAAAAATATTTCAAATTGTTTTGAGTGATCTGTAGAGGTTTCTTGAGATCCATGATATTATCCTCTGATATCAGCAGATAGAAATTTTGATATCTGCCAGTATTTGCCTTTTTTAGTGACAGATATTTAGGCTGTAAACATCAGCATATGTTAACTTTAAATTTTGGCCATATAAACTAATAAACTAGTGGAGTTTCATGCATGTAAAACATGTAAATATTGGTATCCATACTGCTATCAGCTAGAATCAATATGTAAACATCACCATAACAGATACTGGCAAAAATCCACCATCATGCATCCCAGGAAAATCTCATATCTAGTCGTGTTCTTACAAGCATAGTTGAGTTAAAACTGCATGTACTAATAGATGGTTGGATTAAAATTGTTAGCTGCTGGTAAAGCTATCAGAATCTACAGAAGAGTATTAGGGCTACTGAAAAAACAAATTTGTCTCAAATTTGTTTTTTCAGTGGCCCTAATACTCTTTTGTAAGAATCAGATCATTTTTTTACTGAAGTTAGATTTATCAAATTACAGCCAACATTTCTAATCCAATCATCTCTGCTGCTGTCACAGTCAGCAGGAAACAGGAGACACCACAGTGTAAATCCTGCAGCCATTTACACTACAGTTATTAACTAGTCAGGATTATTGGTCAATACTAGAGTTTACAAGACAGACTGAGAAATAACCCAGAGACTAGAGATTCTCCAGTTGTCAGTTAAAGTTCATTGGGATAAAACTTTTTTATGACAAATTCAAAACTTCAACAACAACAAAAAAGTAAATCAAAAATTAAAAAAGAAAATTAAATGAGGAAATACCATTAAGAAATTATGACAAGGAAACAAGGCAGAAGGACTAAAATGGAAAAATTTAGGAGATATAAAAATAAAATTATCAAGACAGTAAAACTTTAGATTATCTGTAGAACAAACTATATTATGACAGATTTTCCCAAATCCTCCAGCCCTAGTTTGTTGCCAAATTATTCAATTGTCAGTTTTTCCCAAAATTTAAACTGCCATTTAATATGGGATTTTAAAATCAGTCATCCTGTGTGTTTATAAAAAGAGCAATAAATGATTATGTATTATAACAAATACTGGGTAGATAACACTAGGGCTGAAAAATTCCTAAAATATAACCGACTTAAAATATCTATTTTGACTTGTACTGTAAATTTTATATGATTTTGTACTGAAGGGAACAACCATTTTTATGTCAAAATAAATATATAATGTACAAACAGATTGCTGCAAATCAATCTAGAACAACTGAAACTTGAATGCTTGCATGATGTTGTGTATTAAAACGGTATTCTGACACATTCAGGTTGAATAAAAATTGCGCCTTTTGCAATTTGATAACTACAGTGGGCCAGACTGTGATTTCAAAACACTACAAAAAACTAAAAATCTAGTAAAAAAAACAAACAAATAAAACAAAACAAAACTAAGTTAATGAAGACAAAGATAAAGCCAACCAAAAATGGGCCTGACAGTTTTAACAAAATTAGTCATTAAATCCTGTTGTTTTGCCCTGACTTCAGGGATAATGTGGTTAACTGTTAGAGTCTACACTGTACAAGTGTGAGACTTTTTCCCAACACTGAGCAGTCTGAAGACGTTTGTCCAGGCAGACGTAGAGATATAGTAGTAGCAGAAATCCAGCACACTGGCGAGCTAGCACTCCTGAGGTTTCATTGTGAAAATAAAATTCAATCAGATGACACTGCTACGCAAGGCCAAGCAAACAAGACATGCTGCGTTTCACTGTGTGCACACTGAAAGTGAACCCATGTGGAGGAATTCACTCACTCCTTACTGAAAGTAGCATTGTGTTTTAAAGGCAGCTGATATATAGAAGACACTGGTGCTGAACTACTGAGTACATAGAGGGCTGAGAGGTTAAGGCCACCCTCTCCTAGATCAGGAAGAGCTTCCTAGGAGCTCTTCCAAAAGGCAGGGTCAAAACCTTCAGCCAGTGAAGTAGATGACCCCCCCAGCCTCCTCGGCCCCCCCACCGAGAAAGCTGGGGGCCATTTTAGTGATGGCCCTCAGCCTCCTTGGCCCCCCAAGGCCGAGGAAGCTGAGGGCCATTTAAGTAATCGCCCCCAGCTTCCTCGGCAGAAGCTGCTGATGAGGTTGTGGATGTGGCACCCCGTGTCGTCCAGTCCAGGCTGCAACAGGAGGACCGAGACCCCATTGTTGCTGCCTGTAGAGCCTCTGGCCACATCCAGCAGAGGGGTCAGGACTACACCTGTACGTCGAGCTGCTGAGGAGCGCTTTAACGATCACTAGAGGCAACACCACCCCGAGCTTAGTATCAGCAACAATGTGGCTTCCAGATGCCAGGAAACGGCCAGAGATGGAATTAAACAGCAATGTTGGAAATGTGATGTCTGTAATGGAATGCTGTCAGACCATCACACAACCTGAACAGTGCAGAGCACAGACCCTGAGGAGGTCTTCACCATGACACAGTTACTGGCCTCAGATCTGCCAAGTCCAGGCCTGTCACATGATCACCAGTGGACTAGTCAGACACACAAAACACAAAGGCATTGTGGGGCTGCAGTTTCAACTAAACTTCCTCACTCAAATCCAGTAATGCTTACAAAACCTTAAAGTCAGACAAGTTTTAATCTACACCAACACTGTCTCACAAGGCCAGTAAAGCCTTTATCCAACCATCTTGCTGCGTTGAAAACGGCAGGTGCAGGTGGCATCTGGTCATCCCACAGGCTCAGAATCCCGAAACCTTATAAAGGTGTACCTAACAAACCCCTGAGCCGGTAGGACAACCAGACACTACCCACAGATGCTGCATGCAAAGAGCACAAGATGCTATGCTAACAGTCAGGCACTGATGTGCCAACACTACACCCTGTGCTACTTCCCCTGGGAAAAGACCCTATCACCTTACCTGAGACACGACTGAAACAGCTGACTACACCTGTCCCACTGGATCACACAAGATCACAACAAACAAACACCCCACCTGTGAAAATTTGAGTTCCTGTGCACGGTGAAAAGATCCATCTCTGGCAAAGGTGTGATCAACCACAGCCTGGTAGTCTCATTCACACTCAGGGTCAGAATCAGAGAACCATGCACACTAATCAGTCAGCCATCTGTCTGCAGGTTGTCCTGAGGAGTCTTCTCAAACCCAAATCCCCATGCCTGGTGTCCACAAGGCCTGCGAGGCTTAAGGGAGAGTCCTGCATCTCAGCATACAGCAACCACAGAACCATGATGCACCGAGAGCTCAGGGGTTTGTGTAAAAGGTACACAATTATATGGTTTCGGGATTCTGAGCTGTCAGGGCACCAAGGCGTTCTCTGCAGTCACAGTACGCCCAGACTCAAGACTCTACTCCTCAAGCCTCACTGGTCCTGTAAAGCACCATGCACAGGGACAATGGGCGTGACAAGACCCTCCAGGATAACCCACAGACAGACCGCTAACCATCAGTGCAGATGCTTCTCTCACCCCAACCCTGAATGTAAATGAAGACCAACCAGGAAGCAGATGATCACAAGTCTGTCTGAGATGATCCTGTCACTGTGAACAGGAAGTCAGCCTTCCACAGGTGGACAGCTCTGCTCCAGCCTTCACCCGAGTGTCTAAAGCATACATCTAAACACCTGACTACACAACCACTAAGCTATCTGCTTACCTTTCACTCGGGTGATCTAACAACTACGATGACAAACTACCCTACCTTTTAACACTGTGTTAGCTACGGCCACTCAATGACCAGCACAGAAACCAACATAAACCCTAAGGTTCATACCCAGCAGGGTATTCATCCCCTCTAGAAACTGCAGCCAGAAACTTCACACAACCATCAACTCACCATCAGACAAACCAAGAGCAGAGGCATGTCACACCAAGAAATGCCTCTACTCCTAAAACCCTAGACTAGGAACTCTGTAGGCCAGTAAAGCCTTTATCTAACTATCTTGCTGCTTTGAAAACGGCAGGTGCAGGTGGCATCTGGTCATCCCACAGGCTCAGAATCCCGAAACCTTATAAAGGTGTACCTAACAAACCCCTGAGCCGGTAGGACAAACAGACACTACCCACAGATGCTGCATGCAAAGAGCACAAGATGCTACGCTAACAGTCAGGCACTGATGTCCCAACACTACACCCTGTGCTACTTCCCCTGGGAAAAGACCCTATCACCTTACCTGAGACACGACTGAAACAGCTGACTACACCTGTCCCACTGGATCACACGAGATCACAACAAACAAACACCCCACCTGTGAAAATTTGAGTTCCTGTGCACGGTGAAAAGATCCATCTCTGGCAAAGATGTGATCAACCACAGCCTGGTAGTCTCATTCACACTCAGGGCCAGAATCAGAGAACCATGCACACTAATCAGTCAGCCATCTGTCTGCAGGTTGTCCTGAGGAGTCTTCTCAAACCCAAATCCCCATGCCTGGTGTCCACAAGGCCTGCGAGGCTTAAGGGAGAGTCCTGCGTCTCAGCATACAGCAACCACAGAACCATGATGCACCGAGAGCTCAGGGGTTTGTGTAAAAGGTACACAATTATATGGTTTCGGGATTCTGAGCTGTCAGGGCACCAAGGCGTTCTCTGCAGTCACAGTACGCCCAGACTCAAGACTCTACTCCTCAAGCCTCACTGGTCCTGTAAAGCACCATGCACAGGGACAATGGGCGTGACAAGACCCTCCAGGATAACCCACAGACAGACAGCTAACCATCAGTGCAGATGCTTCTCTCACCCCAACCCTGAATGTAAATGAAGACCAACCAGGAAGCAGATGATCACAAGTCTGTCTGAGATGTTTCTGTCACTGTGAACAGGAAGTCAGCCTTCCACAGGTGGACACCTAAACACCTGACTACACAACCACTATGTTACAGTCAAACCTACCTGAGGCCACTCAACGACCTGCACAAACCAAACACCACATCATCCAACACGTTTGTGTCCTGTGGTTGTGACAGTGCCGTGGATGACCACGCCACAGGTGGAGTCAGGACAAAAATGAGGCCAGGAACTCTACGCCCTGGCTCAGACCACCTCGGCGTCTACAGCTGCAGCTGCCCAGGCCGTGAAACAGACTGAGGACACAGACAGGAAGCAGCTGATGAAGCCTCGGCAGTGTGCTGCCTTCTGTGATCGCCGCGGTCACACAGCGGCGCGAGGTACAGGCGTAGCCCTGGCCTCCAAGCTGAATATGGCCGAAGGCTCAACAGGCAGCACCAATTTTTGGTCCCGGCCGTCCTGTGGCAGCCTGGACGGGCCCTACTGATGGTGCCACACCCACCGAATCTCCACTTCAACCTCACCAGCAGCTTCTGCAATTTTTAAGGAAATTTCATTTTTTATACAGTTTTATCTTTTTTATTAATAAATTAAATTTTTATTATTTTATTATTTTATTGATTAAAGTAATACATTTTTTAGGTTATTAGACAGAGGACTTGATTTCATGTTCTCTGTTATATTAGTTAAATTTTGCCCTTGTAAAGACTGAGAGCCTTTTGTGAGCCCAGGAACCATGTGGACTGTATGAGTGTCTAGAGTTTTCTTATTTGGGTGGCCTACATGGAGGAATGTTTGAAGGAAGCATTTTTCTGTCTCTGCTACCAGTTTCTACCCACTTACTGACCTCTAATATCCCACAGATGTTCTATTCCTGTGACACAACTTTAAATTTAAGAGTTAAACAAAGAAGCTTTAAAGGGCTGAACAAGCCTGCATGCCCAGTTCATGCTGCCATTTTTAATGCTACTCTCTTTTTCTAAGTGCACACAGTTACTGCAACAGTACATTTGGCCTGCTGGGAAACCAGAGTGGACGTCTGGCCTTGTTAAAAAGAAGCAACCATGCCCTCCTAGTCCAGGCAGTCATCCCATAGATACTCATGAAGGAGGCAGGGTCCTCCTGGTCAGACTGGTTTCCTTTTGTCTGTTTTTGTTGAGTGTAGTCAAAGAAGGACTACACATCCAGAGGACGCTTACTGATCTGAGTGTGTCAACATCATAGATCACCACTCCATCCACTTCAAAAGAACCTAAAAAGGGGAAAATAAATAAATCATTTTAGAATTCAGAAAACAGTCCAGTTTTATTACCAATATCTTAAAGTTCAATGTAACTACTGACCTGGTATTTCATCAAGGTTCTTCATCGTCACATGAAGTCCATCACACATCAGCAGAGTGCTAAAAAAAGAAAAAATAGGATCAGAAGATCTCAAATACACCTGCAGATGTTTAGCATCTAATTTCAAACATTTCAGTTTTAATGATAGTTGACAGTTTCCAACTTTACCTTCTTTGCTAAAAATAAGAAACTGCACAGCTTATTGCAGGTAACTGATTTGTTTTGTTGCAGGGACAACTTTTCACGTCTAGAGCTGCTGCTGCAGGTTAAGCCTCTTCTCAATGCCGTCGGTCATACACCAACAATAATCATGTTTCATTTACGATTCTAGCTTTGCACAATCATGAAAAAGAGACAACAGTGTTAAAGCCCTAGCTGTCAGCAGTAATGAGAGCCCATGTATGGCTAACTTGGTTTGTACACATGTTTAAAACCTTCACAGAGGAAGCAAACTGACCCTTATAGTCAGATTCTCCTCAGGCACTCTCAGTCTCTCAGCTGCACCTCCACATGATTTACTATTCAGTCAATCTGGAGATATGACCCATAACCAAACTGTTCTGTCATCTGTGTTAACTCTACATTAAGGTTAGACCGGCGTTACTCAACCCCGCTGAACCAAAGAGCCAAATTATTAAAAATACGTTTGCAAGAGCCACAATCTAAAAGGTGAAAAGTGGCAATTAAAATAAGTTAAAGGTGGCAAAAGTGGTCAAAAAGCAGCAAACACTGGGAGAAAAGTGGCAGAAAGATCAGAATGTGGCAAAAATGGGTGGGAAGTGACCAAAAAATGAGATAAAGGTGGGAAAAATGATCAAAGTGGCAAAAATCTGAAAAAGATGTGGAACAATGGGCAAAAATCAGTAAATAGGTGAAAAAAAAGAGCAAAACGCATTGAAGAGTGGCAAAACGGGAAATAGGTGGCATTTAATTGCAAAAGGCAGCTTAAATGGGCAAAAAGGGGCTAAAAAGTGGCAAAAAATGCAAAAAGCTGGATAAAAATGTCACACAAAGAAGTGGCTCAAATGGGAATAATGTTTCAAATCAAGAAAAAAGGTCCCCATGTGGCTCCAGAGCCACAGGTTGAGTATCACTGTAGTCTTCAGTCATCATGGAGATATGAGCCATAACCAAACCGTTCTGATGTCATCTGTGTTAACTCTACATTTAGGTCAGACAGATATGAAGGAATCAAAAATACTGAGTTTGTTTGATATTTCACCAACCTCACTCACATGCACCATAAGGGTCAAAATATTAGGAACACCTCTTTCAACAAAGGAAACAGTAATCTCTGTAAAGGAATCATCTCTGACAGAGTCGACATTTACAAAGTCAAACGTACTGAAGTAGAGCTCGTGGTAGAGATATCTGTGTGTAGACGTGTCTAATGAAGTGGTCAGTGTGTGGATTTAGAAATGAGTCATTTATCATTATCTGTAATAGACAAGCAGATAAGATCAGAAAAGTCACTGGTAGACCAGAAATGCACCGCTCTAAACATGCATGAAGTCATATCCAGTCAATTCTGACCAGAAACACCCCCAGCATGCAACTCGGTCAGTTTCTAGCAGATCCATTTCCTGGTTGAAACCAGACTCAAAAACTGGCAGAAGCTTGTTATTCTGTTTTTGGCAGGAAAAAAACAAACAAACAGAAAAACGACCAGTTTTGTTTTGTTTTTTTTTGTTTCTTCATTTTGGTCACAAAAACAAAAAACCTCAAGAAAGGAGTCCAATGTTTTATTCAAATTTGTTATTTTGTTTCCTTCATTTAATAAAATGCTTGAGGAAAAGGAAGTCATGTGACCTGTTGTGAAGGTCATTTGTGTTGCTGTCTTACGTCATTTATGTTAAAAAAAACCAGAACGAGCATTTCTGATTTTTGAGTCTGGTTTCAACAGGAAATAGATCGGTCAGAGATGACACTGACCCAGCTGCCTGAGTGTAATATTACTGCATCTCTACAAACATGCTCAAGTTTTAGTCAGCCAGTTTTAACCCAGGTTATCCTAACTTTAGACCGCCAGCATAAACAGATAGTGTGATTGCTGTGATTCAGACAGGCGGGTTGAACTGAAACAGGAAACTCATGATTTACTGTTAATTTAACAATCCATTCATAAAAACTGTTCTTTAAACAAATGTGATGCTCAGCTGAGCTGCTCTGGGCTGTAGTTCACTCTGCTGTAAGGTAAATATGGAACAAAAGGAGTCAGCGCCCTCTACTGGATAACTCATAAAACACTGACAGATGTTTAGTTGGTTAAAGTTCAACCTGCAGGTTAGATTTGGCTGCTCCTGAAGACGCTATCTGAACCTTTGTAGCAGGAGAAGAGCCGTGTGGTCTGATTTACCCATGTTTCAAAGAGAGTTTTACAATATCTCAGTTATTTACAGCTGGGCATGGCCAACTATCTCAGGCCAGACTTGGTTTTAATTACAAGTTAACTCTAGGAGGGATAGAAGCAGCTGCACATCAAGGATTACACCATTTACCAAGCAGACAACGTCACAGCTTAAACAGAGCTCATACACAGTGTGAAAGTCAGTCCCAGCTCTTACCATCATTGGTTCTGTGGTCCGGTGCCTGTATGTGGGCGAGGAGGGGGATGTTTCCAGGACCTCAGCTTGGACAAAGGCCTCTCCGCCATCCTTGGCGTCTCTTCCTCCTCTGAGATGAAGGAGTTGGGAAGTTCAGGGCTCCAGTTCTGGAACTCCAGGAAAGCATTTAGGGATGATTCCCAAAAAGTGTCACTGATGAGAAGGAATGCAGCGCTGCAGGAACTCTGGACAGCATGAATGCATGTCAGCGTGGTCTTGGAAGCCACTTCTTATCAAGGTTGTTGCTTTTCCTCATTCATGTGTTCACAGGTCTAAAAGGGCAGTCTCCTCTCTGTGTCAATGGTCTGAACTCTGAAAAACACAACACAACTGATTCAGTCATCTCTGACTAGAACAGGAAAGGACTGCTGATGCACATGGAACCTTTATTTTGTTTCCTCCTAGTATAAAGAAAAGGTACATTTCTCTAATTCAGGTGCTCATTTTTATAAATCAGTCCCAACAACACAAAATAAAACAGAAATAAAATCTGCATAACTTTTTCATGTAATAGAAAACTGCTGTTTATTCTGCTCTCACCTTGGAGTGCAGATGGTCATCACTTCTCTGCAACAAGACAACAGAGGTTCACTCTGACCACCATGGTGGTGTCCATCCTGCAGAAGAGGGTACAGCGCTGTTAACCTTCCATTCACACTAGACTGCTGTACGGATCAGCCTGGAGCTACATCAGTACACAATCTGAACCCTAACGTAGCATCTATTTATGTTTTCTAGGCTCTGTGATTGGTTGATTCAGCCGTTCAAACAAAGAAACAGACTGTGGACTCCTGCACAACACCATCTGCAAACATCAGTCACTAATACAGCCATACTCAACCTGTGGCTCTTTAATGTCTTATTTTAAATATTATTCCCCAAAAAAACTTAAAGGCAATTTTTTTTGCTCTTTTTCACCATTTTTTGCCACTTTTCTCCCATCAGAGCTACCTTTTGCCATAATATACTACTTGTTTCCTGTTTTTTGCCCAGCTTTGCTAATCTTGACAGCTTTTTGCCCATTTGTCAATTTTTACTCATTTTTTGCTGTTTTTGCCACTTTTGAGCCATTTTTTCCACCTGTAACTCATATTTTTGTCACTTCTCACCCATTTTTGCTTTTTTCTGACCCCGTTTCCACTTTCCACCCCACTTTCACCCCTTCTTGCTGCTTGTTGACCGTTTTTGCCTCCTTGAATTTACGTGTAAAGCTACTTAAGCTGTTTTTGCCACTTTTCATTACTTAGACTGTGGCTCTTGCAAAGGTATTTTTCAACTGTTTGGCTCTTTGGCTGAGTAACGCTGCACTAATATAAACACATTCTACCTGAAGTTCAGGTACTTGGACATCTTTAGCCCTCATGTGTTAGTGAGGCTGTCATCAGTCCTGGTCCCTGCAGGGTGATGATGCTCATCCCAGCAACATGGAGGAGGTCCAAAGGCCCTAAAATAAAAAAAAAGCATATTTGCATGCTAAATATCAGCCCCAACCAGAAAAATACAGATAAATAAGATCTGCATAAGTTTGTATGTGACTGATAGAAAAATGCTCTTTATTCTGCTCTCACCTTGGAGTGCAGATGGTCATCACTTCTCTGCAACAAGACAACAGAGGTTCACTCTGACCACCATGGTGATGTCCATCCTGCAGAAGCAACAACAATCATTACCTTCAATAAATAAATGAACTATCAGGGATGAACGTAGATGCTTCAGTGTTAGTGAACTACACATACATGTTTTATTCCTACACTAGAACTTCAATGAAGACAGAACATGTTTTAGCATAGCGAGCTAGCACAGGCTAACCGCCATTAGCATTTAGCACCCACCTGTCCAACAGAGAACAGCCCAGCTCTGGGTCACTCTCCCGCCAAAGACTCCCAGAACCGGAACAGCTCTTCATCAGCGGCTCCTCATGGACTCAGGAGCTAAAGACAGCTTAGCCTGGGCTCCTCATGGACTCAGGAGCTAAAGACAGCTTAGCCTGGGCTCCTCATGGACTCAGGAGCTAAAGACAGCTTAGCCTGGGCTCCTCATGGACTCAGGAGCTAAAGACAGCTTAGCCTGGGCTCCTCATGGACTCAGGAGCTAAAGACAGCTTAGCCGGGGCTCCTCATGGACTCAGGAGCTAAAGACAGCTTAGCCGGGGCTCCTCATGGACTCAGGAGCTAAAGACAGCTTAGCCGGGGCTCCTCATGGACTCAGGAGCTAAAGACAGCTTAGCTGCGGTTCTGGCAGTGACAGAGTTCATATCTGCTCATTCAGCTCTCTCACAGGTGGATCCGCCATGGCTGCCTCAAACACGCTGCCCTGAGTTAGCAGCGGTTTAAATACATACCGCCCCCTACCGTTCTCCACGTGAAGCTGTGACGTCACTCCGCTGCCCCTCCTTTTACCTCCGCCAAGGAGGTCACGTGATCGGCAGGGTTTGTCAGTTTGTCAGCAACATAACTCAAAAAGTTCTGGACGGATTCTGATGAAATGTCCAGGAAATGTCAGGAATGGCAGAAGGAAGAACTGGTCAGACTTTGGGAGTGATCCGGATCACCGTCTGGATCCAGGAGTGTTTTAAAGGATCCTGTACTATTAGGAGATAGGGCTGATGGAGGTCTGAGAGTTTTTCTATTTTAACAACTTTATTGAAATTGAACAAAACATGAAAACAAACAGATATCCATTCTTTCCTAACATCAGGACATGGGAACACGTGTGTAGAACAAATGTGAAGTTTCAAGGTTCATCCTGACTAATAAAAGAAGTCCATACATTTATAATAGCAGAGGGTAGAGCTCTGTTTGAGAGTAAAGGAGTAAACCGTTTACACGTCTAAATAAATTCATGGCTATGCTGAGAGGAGTGCAGTTTTAAATCTGTTCTCTCAGATTGTTCAACAGTTTTAGTGAATTTTAGACTTCATGACCTGCAAAGACTTCAGATTTAACATGAATTCATTCAAACAGATTCAGAAATAGAGGCTGAGCTTAAAGCTCTGTTCTTATGTATGAAACATTTATCCAGACATAGAACCACATTTATAGAGTTCATCATTTTAGTTTTTTAGTCAAATACCAAATAAAACATTTTCTTCTGAAAGGATGGAATATTCTGTTTTATCCCTCCATGGATGTCTATCCAGAACTTAGTTATAAAACATGAGAACAACATGAGCTTTATAGTTTAATGGCATTTTTACAGTGAGCAGATTTTACCTTCAATGTTAAACGCAGTCTTAATCATTCTCAAGTCTTCCTTCTCAGATTGTGAAAACAAGAAGTTGCATCTTATTTCTGTTAAGATGAGAATGTCCTTAAATGGACACCGTACACAGGAGGGCAGAGAGGAAGGCCCAGTCCTCTCCACACCGTCCCAGACGGGCTCTGTCCCAAAACAACACTCAGAAATCTGTGATTTTGTTTGGATGTGTTGAAGAAAAGTGACTCTACTTTCATTAAAGGGAAGCGTAGTGAAAATGTGCTGATAATAAATTAAAATTATCAAGTAAACCTCGTAAAGAATAGGGCACCACCGCTTACACAGATTGGTTATTTAATAACCAATAAAATATTGTAAATATTAATTAATCAAAACCTTTAATTAATTAACAAGAACATTAACTGTAAATCAATCTCATTTCTAAAGTAGTAAATTCTCATAACATTGACTCTATTTCTCTGCTTAATAGAATGAATTCCTGAACTACGACTGTCTTTTGAAGATTTATTATAAAATCTCAAACTAACAGACATAAATCACAGGTTATATGAATAGATAATGTAAATGAATAAACAGAACATGACTAAATGTGGTAAAGAGAAAGGATGCTAACTTAGTTGGTGAGGGTGGATTATTCTAATAATCCTAACGGAAAAATTTTAACCAACGTTAAGAATTTGGAGCGTGAATTTGGAAGAAAAATAGATCTGAACTAATTTATTGGAACTTTGGAGACATCAGCACCAGAGAGATGAACTGGATCATACCAGCCGTTCGATGGAGGCGAGGAGGAGAGGACCCGTCTGGAGGGGCCCGGAGGAAGGCGCCTGGTAAGTTCTGAACGCCCGAAGCTACCGCGTGCCAACTCTGGTCTGACCCGGATGGGTTCAAGCTGGGCCGCTGGGCGCCGATGGGTCGCTCAGACTGTAGGGACGGCTGTACAGACTCTAGTCCACGGACTCTGGGAAGGATTGTCTCTCGTTCCAAAAGCAGCTCTTGATCGTCCAATTAAAAATCAGATAAACTCAAACGCATCGACACCACGTGACTGCTGGCTCACAGTGAAGTCGATTGTGTGATAAAAAGGAAAAACAAAAACTCTGCGTTACAAAAATCTAGCATGAAGCTATAAAAAGGTTAGGAAAAATCTGGTACTGGATAAGGAAAATTCTAAGTCTGATTGTTTATCAGACTTGGCACAACGCTTGGATCAAGAATGGGCCTAGGAGGCCCAAGGAGACTCAGCAGAGCTCTCCTCAGTGAGCATCTTCTTGGACTGTCCAGACCTGACCGCTGGAACTGCACACTGAACTCCACTTAACTCTAACTGAAGTTACTCTTATACAAGAGGGAGGGGTTTTGGTTTTGAAGCCCTCCCAGTGTTTGATTAAATCCACTCCACCAGATCATCAAGTTAATGGGATAATGTAGAGATAACACAACATGGTTATAAAACTCTAGAATACTATCAATAAACTATCACACAAACATTAGAAACACAGTTCATTGTTTAGACGCACAATTATACATTAGAAAATGTTTCTGCATTTGGGTGTGACGGAACTTGACCACAAGGTGGCAATGTTGATCCAGGGACGATTTTCAGTCTCTGTTCGTCAACTTGGAGAAATACACTAAATTATATCATAAAACCATAATTCAGTAAGGGAAGATGTCAGAGATTAGTATGACACGTCATTCTGTTCTTTGTAAACAGACTCAACCAAATATGAACATGTCCTGTTGGAAACATAACATTTAAGACAGTTTTTTGATACTTCCAATCCTTGCAGCTTCATGTGATTGAGATAACACCAGGAATTTACGACATGCGCCTGCTTTCTGCCACGGCTCTGTAGAAAGACAGAGTCCTTAGATTTATGAGGCGTGGTGCAGAGTTTCTTCCAGCTTTCAGGAAGACAGGATTTAGTCTGAGGAGGTTCACCATTTGGTCGACCAATCGAAAGATTCAGATTTTAAGGTGTTTATCTCTGTTGGGAGCTGTCTTTCATCAAAATGGCAGTTTAAGAGTCCTGCTGCCTGAGAAACTCTTGTTTTTCGAACGTGGTTCCTTGATAAGTTGTCAGGCATGGAGGAAAGAGAACCCCCCCCCCTTTCAATGACATTCCTGAAGGATCTCTGAAGGTGTAGGTTTAGGAAGGAGACAGGATCTCTCCCCCCCTTGTATCATTATCTTTCCTCCTTAGAGGGTGTGATATCAACAGCCTTAGATTGTGGTTTCATCTTTAGTTGTTCTGGATAGATTCTCACTACAGAAGAATTGTGATATTTGGTTACATTAAAATTTAAAAGAGAAACATTTTATTTGTACTTTTTCATTTTGTTTTATTTTAGTTTCTGTTTTTTCTTTGATTTATATCAACTGTTTTTTATTGAACTATTATCATTTTAAGAAAAATATAATTATGAAAAATTAACCAATGCACATGAAATGCCATTTATCTGAAATAAATTACATTTTTTTTCTAGCACAAAAATCACACTAAATATGACAAAGAAAAAATACTGTCTTTTCAAGTACCAGCATCATTCAGCACTAGTTCTTACATTCATAATGCAGTTATAATATTTATTACTGTCCACAAGGCAACAAATATGTTCAACAAACAGAATTCATCCAAAAACCTTTGATTTAGACTTTTTCTGTTGGATGATTTCATTCAATTTTGGCTTCTTATGGAAGTTTTATCACAAGTGGAGCAACTCCAACATGTCACGCCTCTTTATTTAAATATTTTGTTTATCATCATCATCATCACCACTGTCATCAGTCTCAGCTCCAGAGGAGTCTCTAGTCTTGACCTCAGTCTCTGGTTGTAAGTATGTCTCTAGATCTGAGTCCTTCTCTGGTTCTGGTCCTCCACAGTCCTCTCCATCAGTTCTGTTTTCTGCCTCTCTGTTGTGGTTTTGATGAAGCAGTGACTCCGACACATTTGTGGCGTTTTAGCTGCCGATACCACGAAAATCTTTGCTGACAAACACAACAGACGTATGGTTTCTCTCCTCTGTGATGTGCTAAGTGAAGGGTCATGTTAGATTTAATGTTGAAGCTTTTATTACACTCAGGACAGCTGAAGGGTTTCTCTCCTGTGTGAATAATCATGTGTGGAATCAGCTGATCTTGTCGTTTAAATATTTTCCTGCAGACAGAACAGATGAAATGGTTCTCTTCTGTGTGCACTGGCACATGTTTAGTCAGACTTCCTTTATGCTTAAAACTTTTACCACACTCAGAGCAGCAGAAGGGTTTCTCTCCTCGATGATGTGCCAAGTGAAGTGTCAGATCAGACGGTTGTATAAATCTTTTACCACAGTCAGAGCATCTGCAGGGTTTCTCTCTGTGAATCATGTTGTGTCTCATCAGATTTTCTTTACGGTTAAATGTTTTACCGCACTCAGAGCAACTGAAGGGTTTTTCTCCAGTGTGGATCAGCATATGAGTGGACAAGCATCCTTTCTGTTTGAACTTTTTACCACACTCTAAGCAGCTAAATGGTCTCTCATCTCTATGAATTAAATTGTGCGAGGCCAGCTGATATTTCCATGTAAAACTTTTACCACAATTGGAGCAACTGTGCTGTCTCTTATTTGGCCCCTGTTTCTTATTTTTCATGATTTCCTCAGAATTCAAACCAGTCTGAAGGTTTCTGCTGTTGATCTGTTCATCATTTTGGTCTTTGAGCTGAGCTGCAGAAGGATCTTCACCCTTGACCTCTGTTCCAGGTTGTAGAGACCCTCCTGGATGTGTCGTCCTCTCTGGGTCCTCTCCATCAGTTCCTGCCTCTCTTTTGTCCTTGCTTTGATTTCTAAGAAGCTCTGATGCCTGAAAGCCATCACAGTTGTGTTCTTTTAACTGCTTTGACCAAAAGAATCTTTTACTACAAACAGAACAGCTGAAAGGTTTCTCTCCTGTGTGAATCAACATGTGTGTGCTCATATTTCCTTTTCGAGAAAATCTTTTACTGCAGAAAGAGCAGCAGAAGGGTTTCTCTCCTGTATGAACCGACATGTGTGAGCCAAGCTGCCCTTTCTGGGTAAATCTTTTACTACAAACAGAGCAGCTGAAGGGTTTCTCTCCTGTGTGAACTAAAATATGTCTACGCAGACATTTTCTATTATTAAACTTTTTACCACACTCAGAGCAGCTGAAGAGTTTCCTCCCTGTGTGATGTGCCATGTGAAGTGTCAGACTGTCTTTCCTGGTAAATGTTTTACCACAATCAGAGCAACTGAAGGGTTTCTCTCCTGTGTGAATGATCATGTGTGAAGTCAAGCTTACTTTTCGGCTAAATTTTTCACCACATTCAGAGCAGTCAAAGGATTTCTTTGCATTTTTTGTTTGATTATCTTCAGTGTTTTCGTCAGAATTTGAGTCTGACCAGCGTACTCTGCTCTCTTTCCATAAATCACCGTCAATGCTGTCATCACTATCAGAAGCATTTAAACCAGAATGAAGTGCCCTGGTGTCCCTCCAATCAATGCTGTCCTCAGTTTCACACTCAGACGAGTCTTCAGTCTTTGCCTCAGTCAAATATTTCTCTGGATCAGAGTCCTTCTCCTCTGCTCCTCCACAGTCCTCTCCATCTGCTCCTGTTTCCATCTGCTCCTGCTGTCTCTGATGAAGCAGTGAGGGCTGAGGTTTCTCTTCATCATCTTCACTCTTCACATGGACAGAAGAGAAAAGGAGCTTGGTGGTATCAGTCTGACTGATCCACAGCTCCTCCTGCTCCTCTTTAATATGTAAAGGCTTGATGTCCTCCTGATCCACATCAAGGCTCCACTCCTGCTGCTCCTCCTTCCCAACAATCATTTTTTGGATGTCTGCAGGAAACACTGAAACACAGAGGGACATATCAAGGGTCAATGTGAAGCTGTGAGTGTTTAAACCAAATCTGAAACCGTTTGATATTATCTAGGACTACCACCTGCCCTTGGTTGGATGATCAGTTGGTTGATGAGCTCTTGTCTGGATAAAATCTAACTGGTTGTATGAAAGTGAGTGAGAGGGACAGCAGTGGGTGCAATGACAGTCCACTTTAGTTTAAAAATGCCGCTTAGAGAATTTAGTTTTTTTCTCCTTTTTTCCCATGGCAGTATAACTCCCAGAACTTAGAGACACACAGACAACTCCACACAAATGTGAAAGACGGTGCATCATTTTGTTTGAATTTCAGTTGTGCAGCAAGTCCTTCTGCTGCTTCCCTCATGGCCTCTGTGATGCCTGTTGAATTCAAATAAGGTTTAAAAAATTAGGGCTGTAGTCAACCAAAGAAAAACCTGGTTGACTTAAATCGCACCAAATCATCAATTAATCGATTGGTCATGGGATGGACCAAAAAAAAAAACCTTCATGTTATTCCTACATCAAAGCTATCACTGACAGTGTAGTCAGTGCATTTAGGTG